>NW_024539694.1:0-79853 GCF_016647785.1 Suillus fuscotomentosus
ACGCAAAACGACCCTGATTATGGACCTCAGCGTGTCTGTCACTCTCATCTCTCGCCTAATGCTCAACCTGCACGGATGTGTTGACACTGGCATTTTTGCTACCCTTGCTGAGACCAGCCTCCATGTCCTTACCACCGAGGTCGACGTAGAGTTCGCGGATTCCTCCCGCGATCCGTAGGCTGGTATTCAATTAATTCTAATTATGGATTCAAAGTGGCATTGGAAGTTAAAAACTATTCTTTGTCCTTTTTTTTAATGCAGCGTTGTATGCGTACCAGCTGTGCTCGATAAATGTATACTTGAAACATCTCGTTTATTGTTATCTTTGCCCTAGGATTGTATATATAGATAGACCATACGTACATGATGAATTGTTGGCTAATTGAATCCTCCATAAGTGTTCGTCCGTGCGGTGGTGTGCCGGGCGCTAAGTTTCGCGGCTGTTTGCAATTGGTAAAATCTTAACCACCATGATAGTAATATGCCAGGTCCAACATAGCCTCCTTGGTAGGAGGAGTCTGGGATTAGTTGCAATGCAGGCTTCCATGACGTCAGGCTGACAAGACAGGAGTCAACGGAATTTGAAGCTGACTCCGAACGCGCCTTCAAGTTAATAAATTTCAAGCACGCTGTATTGTTCCGTATGAGCTCGCGGCGCGATCCAATACATTGCAAATAATATTACAGATACTCGAGCGATAGTAATGGATGTCACCAACTAGTAGTACTTACTGGTACATCGATCTGTAGAACTTTACTGACATAACGCCTACCCACCACTGCGGTTCTCTGCCCATGAACCTAGTCAGTTTATCGACCTGTTTCTGAGTAGGGCGGTAATTATAACTCTCTGGCTGGTCGTTGAAGATGTACAACACGCGAACAGCACCGTCATCCATGCATTCCGCTGGAATGATCTGCCCGGGAGGTGGAATTGCATAAGTCGTTGATAGCGAACGGATGTGGAAGGTTTTTCTGAAGCTATGGGTGGGGTCTGCTCTGGCGTTGCTACGGGCCTTGCTTTCGGAAAAATCGGGGTGTACTTTAGCGAGGAAGGAACAAGCCGTCTGATAAAGCCACTCCTCAGATACGTAGTAACCGTACATCTGACCATTATGTTGCGGAGGTGGAAGGATTATATTGATACGGCGTCGGGACTCTTTGTTACGTCCAGAATCATGTTGTTGGTCTTGCTTAGGTTCACCAAGCTGGGCAAGAGTAATTAAGGGGGATGTCAACGAATAACACTTGGACACACCTGCATGCCGGACATCGCTTCATCGAGGCTTTGGAGTTGTTGTTGAGACATGTCCTTATGATTCAGGTTTCGAGCAAGACGACAACAAATTATAAAGCAATAGTAGCAGAGTAATAGTGCAGGTTAGGGGTGCGTGGCGGCGCAGTGGATGTTTTATTTGTTCAGGGTGACAGCCATTTGCATATGCAATCATGGTAGTAGTTGGTTGGCAGAGGAACGACGAGGTTGTGAATCAGCGTAAGCATGAACTCATGGTCGTGTTTCCGAGTCGTAGTTTTGCAGGATGAAAATGGGAGAAAAGAAAGCCACGAGCTTGGGCCAGATTTTGCTCTACGCGCCTTGGTGAGCTTGCGCTTCCCAGTCTTGTAGGAGAAGGACGCAGACTCTGCGGGAACGGTTTCACGAGAATGAAGTTGTGGGCACTCTTCGAGCAGTTTGTCCATGTCCATTGGTCGAATCCCTACATCAAACTAACAAATAATGCACTTCTTTCCTCCTTCCTCAGTTTTCACCAACCTCGCCTCTAGTCGTGCTCGTAAACTGCCATCAGGCGTGATATGCGGAGATGTGCTATGAATGGACGTTAGCATCTATTATTTCAATTTCCTGATTCGTCGTTGCATATCGGGAGGGTATGTGGAAAAACTCACTCAAACATCAATCCGGCTCCATCTTGTTCTCCAAGTGGCACTACGATCGCAGAGACATACCATGTACCATGTTCGGACCAGGTATCAGGTTTGGTGGTAGCGTGAGGTATAGTGTATGAATCTGCTGGAGACTGGTCAGGACTCAGATTGTTCTATATATGATGAATAGACAGCCAAAATCCATGAAGATTAAACAAGCTTTCCACTTCACGACTGAAACAGTGGAAAGAACCTCACCTCCATTCCTCGTACGACAAGCAAGCATAGACTCTCCTGCACTAAAATGGAGCACCACCGGAGCACGCCCACTGGATCCCAACGAGGCATGCTTCAGCTTCGCGAGCTGCTTCTCAGCTGTGAGAGCTGCGGCCTTACTTGTATCCAATACAGATGCTAATGTGTACGAGGAACGCGACGAGGACAATTTTTTGAGCAAGCGAGGTGGTGGCATCTGTTTCTGTGTATGTGCACCTGAGAACGATGCAGGACGAGAAGAGCCAGGAGGGCTGAGCGAAGGTAAGTGCGCTTGTCCATCATAGTTGAAGTCCGTTTCACAACCCCCAGATCCCACTTCATTCTCAAAGCCATACACCGTCTCTCTGCCTGAGAAACTGGCGCTGTGGATGTGCTCTCTTGGCGAATAGGAATTTCTTGGTGAACGTGGACAAGGCCCTAGAGAAGGAAAAGGAGGTTCATCGATGACTACTGTTGCATCCACGTAGGTCGGTAGGCTGTGATCAAGGAGGGAGAGTGAGACGTGCAAGGGCCCTACCACTATTTTGGTTCCGGTGGACTTAGAGTGGGGTCGAGGACGATCGGTAGTAAAGAAGGTCAGTGCAAATATACGACCTGAAATGCAAGAAACTTTAACCGGTTCTTCTCATTTGTGAAAGAATTGAGGAAGAATGAAAGTAGGAATGAGTGTGAGAGAAGGAGCGCAGGATACTCACCAGAGACAATAAATTCCACGCTCACGCTCCCAACTGCACGCATACGTCTCTGCCACATCGCAATATCCAGTGTTGCAGCAAAAGCACCATCAGGGCCCTCTTCAACACGCACGTCATCTGGTGGGCGCTGACCAAGAAGTAGTCCATCGGTAGCTGGCAATAAAACATCAGCCCCAATCTAACTTCTCAACTCAGACTTACCACTCCGTAGCCCACTTGCGCACAACCCGACACTAAGTCTGAGGTTTTGAAATAAGGGCTGATTACTCGCCACCAAACATGCCTTCCTCATTTCACTGAGTGTCACAGGGGTCAAGGGGGAGGCATATTTGAGCAGAGCATCGAGGAGGGAGGAGCGATAGTTGACGATAGCCCAATAGATGGCAGTGTGACCTGCTATATCCGGCTCTTGAAGAAGCGTAGACAGCGACAGGTTCTTCGCAGAGCATGTTTGGGCGTAGGAAGCCAGCATTTCATGCGGATCTGCTAGGGCTAATTGCGGGGATTTGGGACTCGAGTTACCGGAGTTGGTTGGCGGAGGAACGACGAGGTCGTGAATAAGCGTAAGCATGAACTCATGGTCGTGTTTCGTAGTTTTGGAGGATGAAAATGGGAGGAAAGAAAGCCATGAGCTTGGGCCAGATTTTGCTCTACGCGCCTTGGTGAGCTTGCGCTTCCCAGTCTGGTAGGAGAAGGATGCAGACTCTGCGGGAACGGTTTCACGAGAATAAAGCTGTGGGCGCTCTTCGAGCGGTTTGTCCACGTCAACTGTTGCATTGTTTGGAAGTTGTGTAACTGGTGTGATAAAGTCAATGTTGCTCCTGCTCCTAGGCAACGTGTTTGCCCGCAGCCGACTCCGAGAAGGAGGCTCGAATTCATGCACGTCAGTTACAACAGTACTAGTAATGGGAGCTGCCTTATCATTGTGCGTGAGAGCAGTAACGATGGCGGGTATCGATGGAACGTCCCCCCCACGGGTTGACAATGCCACGGTGTCATAAGCAGGAGGTAGATGATCAATCTCAGGCTCTGCCTCTGCAGAAAGCTTGTCTGCCAGGATCAGAGTCATTATCAACAGTGCATCGACTGGCGGTAAGGGAAGCACGGATACGTATACAAAAAAACCACCGTCATTTGGATTTACAAAGCATGCTAATTAAATCATGGGGTTAACGTTACTTGGTCATGCACCATTGTTCGGTTGTGTAACGGGTTCAACGCTCAAGCGCTCGACCCTGCAGTCAGCTTTAAATAGCTCACATGGACTCGAGACACTGCCATCACTACCTGTGGAACCTACTCACAGAAAGTATCGCCAAGGTCAACGTCCCAGCTGATCAATGATACTCACTTGATAAACAAGTTCGCAAGACAAATCGTTACATGCAGGATACTCATTTTGTTAGACATCCGAAAATGCATGTGATATTGCACCAAACTCCAGAAGTGGTCCACCGTGACATGATCGCGTGCACAACGAACAAACGACAGTGCCCCTGTCGTGAAAGTGGCAAGTCAATTATTGCACACACCAGCACTGCCTAGCTCCTCTCCTCCCACCGTTCATAGTCATTCGTAGCAAGACTTGCGTGATATTTGTGTTCGACAGTCTCACATACGGCATCAAGATTCGTCAGTGCTTCAAGGAGCGCATTCAACGACGAAAGCCCATCTGAAAAAAAAAAGTCGGATCAGGCACCCCAGGGGGAAATGGCCAATAACCGAATTTTGCATACCATACATCTGTATTCGCAGTTGAATGAGGTTTTCGGAAGGATGGGGCACGCTGTAAGCGTCAACGGATCAGCAATCGAAACACATTGTCATACATATAGCAAGTGATGCCATGCTACCGCATCTGTGTCTCTTCGCGATGACCAGATACGGAGGCCATTGACCAGTGGAGCAAGCAACACCCGGAAAATGAAACAAAATCGCAGATCGCAGACAACAACCCGACACCATTTACTCACCTGTATCCACAGAACTCCACCTTCGGGCTTCCAACACCATCATCAACTCAACGTTCATCCAACAAAAAACACAACGTACTTTTTCATGATCATCCACCGCAGAGCATTTCCAATCGTATGCGACTCGTCGAAAATTTGAAATGTAGCCGCAGATAGGTCTGGCGCGGCACCCGCCATCTGGGAGAGTTTCAGGGTTATCGTGGGAGGCCTCGAGTTATAGCTCGTGCACGCACAATCTTGATTTTTGGGCTCGTCTCTGCCATGGTTGGTGAAGAATGATGGTGTTGATGAAGACAATATTGATTGAATATGAAGTCTCAGATCTCAGGCCTCATGGGTATTTTTAGGGATTGACGGTCCACTTTCTTCGTTGCCCGCTTAGCTCAGTGGTAGAGCGCGTCACTCGTAATGATGAGGTCGGTTGTTCAATCCAGCCAGCGGGCACGAAGTATGTTTTTTTGTCTCCACACCGATTTAGCTAAACAGACGTAGTGGTCGTCATCATCGTAGAAGAAACCAAGGAGATATGGTATAGTTGTACAGAATGCAAAATACAAGAGTTGAAAGCATGCTAATGCTGAACACAATTCCACTTTTAAATTAACCTACGGTTCTTCGAACACGTACAACCCATCCAGCTCGCCACCATTCACTAGGCCTGTTCGCAGACAGCTAAAATCCCCATCCCCAGCGTCGACAAAGCCCTTCCTGCTATACCCATCTGCACGATCCACCTCAGGAGGTGAGACGCTGAGTGCGCGAGGCGCTGAGTGGGAACCCGGCGAGGACTCTTCAACGCGCAGTCGCTTTTGTAGGGAATCACCCCGGGACAGAGAGTCGTTGCCAACATCCAGCTCTTCTGAGGAGCGCTTTCGTTGGCGAGGTGTAGGGATTGGCGCCACAGACTCTCCGCGCCGCGCTCGGTCGTCAACAGGGCGATCTGAGTCTCTCCGAGGACGCTTCGGCGGCGTCGAGGTACGAGGGACCTCGATGGGATCACCAGCAGCAGCGTTCTCTGCCTCGAGGTCCCCAGAAGAGCGTTTCCGGGGTGTGATGGTATGTGTCTCGGAACATGGGTTCGCGAGTTCATACTGCTCCTCTTCACTCTCTTCTTCCTCGTCCTCATACAGCTCTTCCTCTTCTAGCTCCTCTTCCTCTTCCTCCTTCACCAACTTGCTTCTGGGAACACGTACCTCTTCTAGAACTATTTCACTTAGATTCTCATATTCTGGCGGTGGCTGTGGTTGAGGCTGTGGTACTCGGGTTTGGGATTCATTTTGGGGCGCAGACCGCACCTGAGGAGTGACAGGGTTACCAGCGGCAACATTTGCCTTGATCATAGCACGTTCGCAGACGGAACATCGGCAGTGATACAGTGGTGCACATGCTTCGCGCCATACCTAATGTAGTTGGTTTGGATGCGGTAGCATCGTGTCACAGAATGGAACTCACCTGTTTGAATGCTTCGAGACTGTACTGCGCCATATGGGCCAGCGTAACCGGTACATAAGGGATAGGATGTAAAAGCTTGGGTGAGTCTAACACCGGTGACACAGGAATGGGGATGATGACTTGTGGCGGTTTCGGCCGCGCTGTTGCCATTGCCGTTGTAGGCTCATGCTCCTTCTCCTCAGGATGTGATGGTGGAGGCGATGGCGTGGTATGTAGCGTTGTCGTAGAAAGAACAGGGCTCGTCGTGTGTGATCCATCGCTTCTCGTCGATGCACTGGTGCTACTCAAGGAATCGTCCTCGCGCTTACCGCCGATGTCCAAGCCGCCAGCCGCCCAATCAACGCCATCAAACCATACTCCGGGCGTGCGCAGCTCAGCAAGCACATCTTCAAGGTTCATCTTCGATGCGCGCACAGCAGGGTCTACCCAAGCACCTCCTATCCCATTCGCAGACTCAATGACGAGCCGCCGAACAATATTGTTCATCCCAGGCAAGAGGATCTGGCGCAACTGTTTTGAAAAGGCACGGAAAGCCTGCTCACAAAGTCCGAACGACGGTGGTGCCTGAGAACGAACGGTCGAAAGACGTGGATGCGAGTCGTCCGTGGGTGAGGGAAGAGATGACGGGGACGATGGCCTCGACAGTGTCCATGGACAAGGATGTGTAGCGGGAACTCTGATGCGGCGGCGAGACTGTCCATTCTCAAGAGGTTCATCGTCGTCAGTTTCCGACTCGTAGTCAGGTTCCTCGCCAGGATCTCTGACACCTCCGCCAATTGGTCGAGCGTAACCATACCACTGGTCGGCAGGACTACACCAGTGTCCATCAAGAATTCGTGTCCGTGCCCAGTCAGCAATAGCCAGATCGCGCACACCACCAGCATCTTCAGTCATGGAAAGCAAATCAGGATCATCTTCATCCTCCGAGCCCTCATAGTCTGAGGAGTACGCTGACCGCGGAGACGGCGAGCGCGAACGACGGGAAGGAGATAAACTGTTGACGGGGCTGTACGAGTCCCCTCCTTCTGTAGTACGTGTATGTTCTTGCCGTGGCGCCGCCACACTCTCTGGTTCACGATGATGGTAAGAATTTTGCGAAAAGTCAGTCCCCATGCCTTCGCTGGCCCAGCGGGTAGCAGCGACAGCTTGCTCCATCAACTCTGGCATTTTCGTGTATGACCTCAGCCACAGCTTCTCGCGGGCAACGTTCAGGACCTCTGTGATTGAGCCTTCGCCCAGTTCGATGAAAGCATCGACTGTTTGACGCGTCTCCCAATCTGCCGATGCATACTTCCAGGGTGGAACACGTGCTAATGCGAGTTGTCGCGGGCTTGCGGGTGAAGAGCGTGATGAAGACGAGGATTGAACGAAACGTGGACCACCAATCGCCTCGCGGTCGCGAGCACTCGATTTGATACGGTTCCAGAGCCCTTCTAAACGACATGACCGACACGTTGCATCAACGCCAGGCCAGGTTTCATCATCTTCGTTTTCAGAACATAATACCATCAAGGCAGGATTGAGGGTGGTTGCATACGGGTTATAGCCGCCCAAGGCCAGATTAAAATTTCCATGGCTGTACAGTTGACTATAACCGCTGAGACGCATGTTGCTCTGGACATCAAACTGGGGATCACACTCGGCAGCGGGAGCCTCACGGAGGCATACACCGCAAAATGCGGTTTTGCGATGCTCGCGACACACGGATATCACGCCCAACCTTGGGATAACATGTGTTCGTTTTGCGGCTCCGAGGCCAACGGACGAACAAGGTGAATTGATGCGACAGATGATGCAGGAATGGTAGGTCATAGTGCGAAAATGGGTGTGAGGAGGTAAACGGTAAGGCTGTGGCGCGATAGTTGCAGCACCTGCAGCCCCATCTGCGGGGGCCTGAGGGCGTACGATTGCATATTGGTGGAGTATGTCGTGAGGATCCAGGAGTGCGCATGCATGATTCCAAAATAGATGGGATTTGACTAGCACAATGAATTAGCGCGTTACGATGATAAGATAAAGTAGGTAACACACGAGCAGTACACCAAGAAGGGGTGACATTCATCAACTTCTCGAGTTCTATAGCTTGACATAAAGCCGCGTAGACCATTCTGGAGGGCCAAACCTCTCTAACTTCCCAAGTGACTGGACAGTACAAGTGTGTAGCGACATCCTTGAGGTACAAAGATGCAATATGTCTGTCATGCAAGCGTGTCTAATTAGAAATAGCTGAAAATGCCATGCAGTGGCGCAGAAGTACCTGATGAGCTCTGGGGGGAGCTGTTGCCATGATCTGTTTGTATGTTTACCCTTGTAGATATGATCACCGGTTGAGTAGCTCGCAGTCGTAGCAGGCGAGGTTGATAAGGCCATTGTGGATGTTGTGGATGACGTTGAAAGGGGTACCTCCGCCGTTGACGGTGAGGGTGCCATTATCTGGATATCCTGTGCGAAGTGGGACCTAGGCCTTGATTAGCGTATGGTAGACAGCCGGACTACAGATTCGATTTCGGGTCACCGTCACTCACTCTCATGCTGAAAAGTCACACACTTCCTTTGGTTGGCACATTTCCCACGCACAGACCACCGCGTCGTACGTTTGTTACATTCAGATCTAGATATCGATACACTAAATATTGACATGCCGACATGTGGAATCCTATACAAAGAGTTTGCGTAATTCTAAACTGGCGGCGTTAAGTCTGTCCAATTTCTTCTGCAGCTCCGTACGCTTCGAGGCGACACTGCTATGCTCCTGGACCATTAACTGACATCGCACGTACGCATCGGGACCCGTCAAGCTCAACCCATCAAGAAGAGCCTGCTCCATGCCCTTATGCAGACCGCGGACTATCTCATAGTCAATGGCCAACGGGACCATATCAGCAAAGCGCTTGTACGCAACTACAAAGGGCTCCTTCAGTTTTAAATCCACATCTCCGTGCAAACACATACCCTGGAAGTACGCCCTTACTCCCGCCATAATCAGAAGGGCAGGCTCCATGGGATCCACGGGCAGAAGCTTTGGAAGATCACCAACCTGCACGGAAAGACCAATTTCTGTTAGTCCAGTGAGAGCCTTTTGGATGCCTTGGTGGAACGCTTGTCCATGGTTTGGACTCGTGTGCATTGTGGTCGGCGCACGGTAATTCTGCAGCTTTGTGGTCAACTCTTCGCGATCTCTGCAACCCTTGTAATATCCGAGGAATTTGATCTTGTAGTTAGAGTAATAGTGCACGTTCAAAGTTGTCGGTGCCTTCTCGAGTTCCAAGAGCCAATTTATCTTTTCCCTGGCCTGCTTTGCGGCTTTGTCAAGGTGTTCGTTCACTATCATCCTGCGGGAACAAGGGTGTCAGCATAGAGGTATCGAATAGTGCAGGATGCACATACAGCACGCTGTGAAGTGTGCCGCCCCTTCCCATTTTCTCGAAATGTTCATGAACTAGATCGCTCAGGTCGTTCTTCAGGATGTCGTATACTTCGTCGAAAAGTATTCGCGATGGTGTCTCCCATTTTTCAGTAAACTCCTTGATGTACGTCTCCTGTACAATGAAGGGATAATTATCGGGAAGTTCGCGAGTACGAGCCCTGGGATTTAGTCAGTTTTGGTTATGGCACAAGAATGAATCTCAAGAACCTCTGGGCGTGATCAAGAACATCCTCAATATAAATTCCCGACTGTGGCGTGGACGACCTCGGAGTGAGCATAGGAGGGACTCCTTCTCGGGACTTCTGTGGTTCATCCTCCTCGTTTGCTAGGAAATCGATTGCCGGCAGTTCGCGGATTTCGCCTTTTGCCCATGGAATAAACCGGGGAGCCGTTCCTCGTACAGCACGCTTGAATTCTTCCTGGTGTGGTCGAATGGTCTGCAATATACCGTCTTGATCAGGCGTCCCCTCGAGTCGTTGAAACAGCTGCTTCGAAAATTGACCGACTATACTCCAAACCTCACCCACGGGATCGGTAGACGGCGCTTTCGGAAGCTTTCTCATCTCATCTCGAGTCTTGCGCAGAATATTATATAATTCCTTGTGGATATCAGGAAGCCTATTACATGCATATTAGCATCACAAGGCGCCAAGATAAGAATTCCGACCTTTTCGCGATCAGTTCGGACAGAATCGTGCTCAACCGCTCCGTCAGGTTGCTTGTTCTCAGGAACTTCTGGTACTGTGACTCCATGCTCGACCAGGGCTGTGTCAAAGCAAAGAAGTTGTTTTCTTCCTTCCTTGCTTCGGCCCAGGAGATCCCGTCTTTGAGCATCTGAGACCCAGGTTGCTTGACGCAGTACCAGTGGTTCACGAGCGGCTCCTGCTCGTTACGAATGAACTTCAGCCACATGCTCTCCTCACCAGCAGGAATGCGATCCGGCTTCGTGAGCACGCCTGCGACACAGAAGTTAATCATCGCTTCCAAAGACTTCATGAATGCACAAACGCACCAACAGTGCGCTTGCCTTCAGGATCGTGTTTTTTCGTCAAGTGATGCGCTCCTTGATTCTCAAAGTCGGCTGGGAAAATACGAGATGTAAGAAAAAGTGACTGAAACGCGAAATCCACTTACTTTCACAAGTAACCGTCAGAAGGATGACACAACTAGGCCTCTCAATGTAAGACGTCACCAAACCCTTGACGAGATCAATATCCCCGGTCTTTCCTGCACTCCCGACGCTCGCGATGAGTCCAGGAAGGTCCACGAATGAGAGATCCGCCACATCCTTCCCACTTATCTCGAGAGAAACGCAATTTTTGGAGAAAGATAACTCAGCTTGCTCAGCGGTTTGATCTTCTAGCTCATAAAGAAACTTCTGTGGCTCAGTGCTTGGGTTTAGAATTGCCCTTTGAGCACGCCTGATTCGATCTTCTACATCGGCCTTATCGGTGATGGGTGATCCAAAAGGAATGGTGAGCACATCACAGGGTTGGCCCGACGGGCCGGTAGTAATGTGAAGTTTGACGAGACATTTCCAGGAGTCTTCGGAGCGTGAAAGTTTACATTCAGTTGGGCACCTTCAATAGGGTTAGATGTGGCGTTTCTAAAAACAAAACGGGCACGCGCTGACCTTGTACACGTTCCAGCTGAGCGAGGGAGAGTGATCCCAGAAATGGATTCAATAAGAGAGGATTTCCCCGCACTCTGCGAGCCAATGACTGCGATCATGGGCAGGTCCATGTCCGTCTGCACACTAGATATTGATTCGATGAGCCCAAGAACATGACGAAGAGGAAAAAAAACTAGCCCTGTGGTGTGGAGACGGTTGATGAGGTCAAGCATCTTTCGACGGTGCTGTGACAAAGTGGAGTCGGAGAGCCCAACACCATTGTCTTCAGACGGGGTAAGGTCAGCGCCAGGAGTTGAGGGCAACATAATGTTTCAAAAAGCACGATGATCACGTTTAAAAATTCGAGTCCGCGTAGGAGGGTGTTATGTGTCAGGTACACACTAACAACGATGGGCCTTTTATACAAATTTTCGGCGTCAGCAATGCAGGAAACTTCTGACGATAAGAAAGAGCAGCACTGGCTTGAATCGGAAAATTGCCGTATAGATGTCATGGGGTTAGAAACGAGGACAAGGGATTGCATAAAGGATCATGATTACAACACTTGAACTGAATGGACAATGAATGATGTCCTTTGTAACGAGGGTGAACTTATCGACAGCCTATCGACAATTACCGCTTACCCTTTACAATAAGCACTTGAATCAGGATCACGATATTCTAAAAGCACTCGCCTGCACAGCTCAACAACGTACCTCACACAGGCTTACGGTCAAAGAATATTGATGATGAGAGAAAGAGCACACAAAGCACAGTCTTAGTCCCACGCTTACTACTTACCCCGAGTTTTTGTCCTCGGTAAGTTCATCATGATACTTCGACCAGTAGTCCTAGTCAACGGCAAACGAGCTCTGTCCAAGCCGCTGAGGTAGGCCGTATCATTGGTGCCCTCAGCAGCTGAAGTCAACCGTCTCCTTTTAGCATTCTGAAATTTGCTAGGCCTGCGGCGGTCTAAACACCGCTGGGAAGACGAACATCTTATCGACCTTTCCAATACTGTTTAGGACTCAGCCTATTATATCTACAGGGAAGGCAATGGCCTGTGTCCCATCTGATCAGCTCATGCCAACTCTAGATCACGGTGGCCTTCCGATGGGGTAGTTTATGAGAACGTTACCCCAGAGCCAGTGGCAGTGTAACATGATGCTGGTTCTTGCGTTCGCTTCAAGCACATAGCGGTGCTGTGGCATACAGCACAATTCTGTCAGATGGTTATAATTGGTTGATAAGACAGTGTGTTCAATTTCGTACTTCATACTAAGGTTACTGATAGCATCTTCTAGATTGTGCTCTTTCAAATTGATCTTGTTAACTGCAAAACGATACCAGCATGCTATATTTGCGCGAGGTCCTGATGAACGTTCTTGGGTATGCAACTTAACAATCAGCGGTGCATCTACCATCCCTGCCGTCAACATGATCGTATCATCTGTTATTCACGCACGATATTCTCTGCTTCCGACCACCTGGAAGTCTTATAGAGTTTTTAAGATGCGGTGCGAGATCCGTGTCAACGCGTCGGTTGACCGGTCGACCTCTCGGCAGCTGGTTCATATCGATACGGGAAGTGCCGAACCCTGGTGGGGTCTCCCCCCGAATCTTAGAAGGAGGGGGTCGGAGTTACTAGTTCTGTTAGACAGGAGTCTGACCAGACTGAGAACTGCACAGCTCCGAACGCGTCATCATTGATCCATTATTCTGAATATACTCAATATTTTCAAAGCTTCAATTGTAAAGCGATGTCTAGCTACATGCAGAGTTCAGTTGCTGTTTGCGTATGCTACAGCCGTTTCGACTCGGAATCATCATCGTGTGTACACTAATTCAAGTGACCTGGATGTACGAGCACGAGATCGCGATTCCACACAATCAAGATTGACTTCGTTCTTACAACGCATGAACGTTATGGTACGCTAGCACTGTCCAACATCAAGCCGTTGTATCAATTACCTTGATACTCTCGCGGTGTAGTCATCCTGTTTTCGCATTTACCTCTCTCTCACGTTGTTCCCTACTTTAGTGACGATCATTTCAAGTATTCGAATCACAATCGAAATCCTGTAGCATCGTATGATGGGTGACTCGGACTGTCAGTACTTCGACCGGTACTTTTCACCAAGTCATCGAATCCTCAATTAGTCAGCATCCATAAAGTTAGTCCAACCTCAAGATAGAAGACCCGCCTGCGCAGGGAGGCTCACCCATCAAAGTCTGCACTTTCATCAATGCCTTGAGTGCATCTGTCAGTGCTTGCATTTGCTCGATGACAAATGTAACTTGCACAGACGGCTGCAGGGTGCTATATTTCATATGTGTGTCATCGACCCGGGTCGGAAGGTATATTCTACGGTTCGTGCCGCATTCGCATCATTGCTCTTTGGGGATTACAAATAGGAATTTCCGCAAGACAAGAGTACATCGTGTGACCTAGAAGAAACAATAACTGTGTTATGGACGATCGGTCACAACCTTTTTTTGTCACAACGTGTGGCCCCACACGCAACGTGAACGTGCACCTCTTGCTGCGGATCTGGCGCCACGATTGATGCTGAAAGTATTTAAGGCAGGCCCATTTCTAACGAGCTACGTATCTAACCCTTCCATCATGGCGCCTAAGCTTCCTATCGAGATTATCTTGACCATCTGCAAAGACGCAGCCCAGCCGACGTTTTCTCAAAGGGAAAAATATGACATAAAAAATCCTTACTCAACCGCCCTCTCCTTATGTCTCGTCTCTCGACTTGTCAGACGCATCATCCTCCCCGATTTCCTGCACACGATCTTGCTCCGCCGACGTCACAGCTTAAAGAAGTTCGCAAATGCTTTGCTTATGCAGAAAGCGTACGCTGAGAAAAAGAGCGATCTTTTCTTTGACTATACCTCCGCTGTACAGAGGATGTGGATTAGTGACGCATTTGACTATTTCGTCTATGCAGAGGCCCGGTCGGAGTACGAAGAGGCCCGGTCGGAGGACGAAGAGGCCCAATCGGAGGACGAAGAGGCCCAATCGGAGGACGAAGAGGCCCGGTCGGAGGACGAGGACCCTCACTTACGTTGGGGCATCAGAAATTTTTTGTCAAAAAACGATGAGCGAGCGCGCAACATAAGCGTGTCGCTTCCGGTGATCCTTGCTGCGCCGGAACTTGCGGTTGACTATGGCCATTTAAAGCACATCATTTGGCGCGTGCAAGATGCATGGTCTTCTCGCACAGATCTCAATGTCGGCGGACACTCTTCTTTTCCTGGGAAAACCAAAAATCTAACAATAATACGTCAAGGCCACCACGAGCATTTCTTGCACAACACTGTTGAAACATTTGTTTTCCTTGCATCAATCCCACATCTCACTCACCTAATCGATTTGGCTGAGCACTCACTCATGTTTCGCGGCATCAGCTGTGGTACAGAATCGCCAAAATTCCCGGTGTATCTTTGGATGAGGGACCATACGTGGAATTCTATGGAGAGCCTTGAAACCTTTTCAGTGGTCTACCCGCATCTGCCTCCCATCCACGATTTCAAGTCAATTACATATGCCGCATATGCGACAAGGGGAATAGACTTGCATGTGGAGCGATTCACGGTGTCTGCTGCCCTTTACAAGCAGGATCCTGAAGTCCTTCCCGTGGGGGCCACTGTGGTTTCCTGTGATGAATCCTGGAAATAAGAGGATACATTCGGATGGTGTTTCCTTCGAGGTTACGCCTGATAAGACCTACTTTTCACAGTATTTTTGGTCTTGGGATAAAGCTTGGGCCTGTGGGTTAACCGACGGATGAGGGGTAATACTGGATGTTAGGCAGATGATGATAAAGGCTTTGATATGACTATCTTGGATATGTGCCCGCTTGCCATTGGTTTTCTGTTGGACTGTACTTCTATTTATAGACTTCTCAAGCTCAATGGATAGGATGGAGACTGTATGATTCATGGGCCATTAGCCGCAGCGTGATCCCGGTTCCAGATCCTAGAGAGTGAAAGGAAACCAACAACATCAGGTGCACGATGAACGATAAACGATCACATGCGATAGACCGTCGGAAAACAAAGTAGTTCTTATTGTCCTGGCAAGGGTTAACGTTCATCAGCAAACTGGTTAGTTGAAATGGTGGGGAGTGCTGTTGTAATCAAGTGTAATATTGCTACCGCACTACAATAGAGTCATGTATATAGATACATCAATCAAATTTCTTCACGATGAAACAATCGCCTAGAAATTTAAGAATGCGTTTGGAGTTTGTTGCAACACTATGGCACTATTATACAGACAGACAATAGAGCAACGGCACGAGGATAATTGTAGGAAGCCGTTGCTAGATAGTACCTACAAAACCGCACTGAGTCGGAGTAACACTGTTTGCCGGATAGATGACTTTCCGCCGTAGTGACTTAACTGAATGGGCTTGTTGATTGAGTGGTTATCGTGCTGACAACAAATAGACGAGAGCCTGACAATGACTGGGAGAAGTTTTAGGCGCACTGTGCCTACAAAGGCAAAGTCGCAGAATGGTGTAAGATAAGGCTGCTGTTAGCCGATGTTCCAACCTGGGATGCGTAACCAATTTGACCAGAGGCCATCCGCTCAGCGACTCCCGGACAAACACTTTTTCATATTCCACCGAAGGATCCAGCATATTCCTTCTCGGCCGACCCAACTCGATCCTTTTTACATAAAACGGTACGAGACACATCATTTAAGTATTTACATTGAGTGCAAAACCGATCGGGTTACCCTCAGGCTTAACTAACTTCTTGGGGTGTATAAGAGTTATGCCATTCGGACGGAACTGGAATGAGTCCATATGTGTGTCATCCATCAGTGAACCACATCAGGAAAAAAACCTTTGACTACAGGGTGCTATATAGTCATTATAGTATCTGTAGCCAGATTTGTCAAGTGTCTACTATGTGGAGCTATATAGCCACGCAGCGAACTATGTAGTGCTACGGCCACTCCTGTAGCTCGTTGTAGCAACCAACTACAGGTGCTACAGAAAGCTATATGTGCTACAAATTACTATAGGGTGCTATAGGAATAGTGTTAGTATTTGCTCGTCCGAGCTACAGGTAGCTACACACTGCTACTGTAGCTCCCGCAAGTTTCTTTTTCGGTTGGCCGACGTTGCCGACCACTTGCGGTGCGTCCCGCGGTCGACACCATCTCTGCACATAGGTTCTCCTGGGCCTTCAAAAGTGCTGTTTTACCTCCCTTTTTGGAGGGGGCTTTTGTGGGCATAATAGATGGTAGTCAGTAGAAATAACGACGACAGAAGGAGGGGGTATGCATGCCTTTAAAAACCCTACAGTGGCGTCAAATCAACAAACAATTTTTGAGTTTTGTTGATCACGAAGTTAAAGTTTTCAACTGACCAAGCGGTGTCAATATATTGGCATAAATAAGAGGGACGGGGATGACTTTCCTTTCAAACATACAATCAATACTACAGCCAAATCGATACTACAGCCAAAATGAATAAATTGTAAGTGGCTGCCTTCTCCAATGCTCGCCTCACACTCACCGATGTTGTAGTTCAGCGTTCATGTCGTCGAACGAATCAGACGACATGAAGCCGAACATCTTGTTATTGAAACCTCCTCCAAGTCAACCATTTCACGCGGTCGTTGCTCCAGGGCGGGCTAGGGAGGTACCTCATACACCAAGAGAGGTTAAGCCTGCTCTTGATATTCAGTTTCCATTGGCGCCATATCGCCAAACTCCAGGACCCATCAAAACCTCGCAGACCTACCTGCGAACACTTGTCCTAGAGCGCTGGGATGCAGAGATTAGGCTTTGTGATGAGTCATGCAGAGCGCAGCTCTCAGAGCACATACAAGGTCCTGCTGCTCACCAAAATTTGGTGCGGGAGATGATAAAGGTGCGATGGAATGCTGAAAAAAAGTGGTGTGAGGAGTCACGCAAGGTTCAACTTTTGGAGCTCTTACTTGCGGCTCATGGCATTACTACCCTAGCTTAGTTGTCAGTTAGTTTTAGCCAAGTTAGTTTTAGTGTCAGTTAGTTTTAGTCAAGTGTCATTTGGAATAAGGGCGCACCGTGTGGGTCACCTTTATTTTCAATGATGTTCGGGTCAATCTCCATATTATGAACTGCATCCGTGACAGTAGTTAGTCACTTGCAAGGGTCACATCGCTGCAAATGACTTTTGTGTTAGTCACAATTAGGGCCGGTATGAGGACTCACTTGAGGGTCGGCCTGGTCTAAACTCAAACTGGGCGCAGCAACAACCAGGCGCTGCGCCACAACTAGATCCAGGCACCAATGAGGCGAGTACCATAGGTAGATTGAAGATGCTTACATGTATGCCAGTCGAATGGCGGTAGGTCATGGAACTTCGAATATAGTCCGAGTCCGATTTTGGTCTCCGCAAGTCCAATGGAACTTCGAATATAGTCCGAGTCCGATTTTGGTCTCCACAAGTCCAAGAAGAAGGACCTTCTGGAATGCGGTTTGTGTATGCCAGTCGAATGGCGGTAGGTCATGGAACTTCGAATATAGTCCGATTTCATGGAACTTCGAATATAGTCCGAGTCCAATTTTGGTCGCAGTTTGTGTCGAATGGCGGGAGGTCATGGAACTTCGAATATAATCTGATTGAAGGAGTCGACCTTCTGGAATGCGGTTTGAGCCTGGACAGGATAGTGTTAGCGTGTTTTTTCCATTTTTGTGGCGTCAAGATACTTAGGGCCGGTACAACACGACTTGACACGAGTTTCGTGTCAATCGCACCGTCAATCGCACCAGACAAGCCAGCATGCCCCACTGTGTATTCTGTGGGAAGGTAACAACTACACACGAGGGTCTCAAGAGACACATTGTAGGGCGTCTTGAATGTCGAACACAGTATGAATCAATGATCGAAGAAGTAGAGGCAGAGAACTTAGACGATGCACCAGATGTTGACTTCCCCCATCAAGATGCAGCTCCAGGCCATGTTCACCCGCGCCCGTCTCCAGATATGGACGATAACCCAGCGCTCAGCAAGACTCGTCGTGTTACAGTCGAGGAAGTCGAAGATGAAGATGGGATGTCGTTCACCAATAACGGCCGATATTTTGAACCTCGGACGGATGCTGGCTGGGCACTGCATGAGGGGGAGACGAGTTTTGCAAAATATAGAACATACCAAGAGGAAGAGGGTGAGGATCCATGGTCGCCTTTTGAGGACAAGTAAGTGCTCGAATGCGCTGGCAAAGCATCTACTAAATAGATATCACTCACCAGGGAAGAGTGGGATCTGGCCCACTGGCTCGTCAAGAACCTTGGTCAGACGCGGACCGAAGAATTCCTGAAACTGCCCATAGTAAGTTTGAAAGTGTTGATCAAAATTTGAACCTACAATATTGATACCCTAGTAACCAGACACAAAACTGCAGCAAACTTTCATTTCATAACAACCGCTCATTCTTGCAGCGTGTGGATAAACTTCCACGTGGGCCAGGATGGACTTGTAAAAAGGTGACTGTGCGTGGAAACTGCGAGGATGATAAAGGCGAAATGTTGCAAGAAGACGTTGAATTGTGGAGCCGGGACCCTGTAGAATGCGTGAAAGAGCTCATTGGCAATCCGGCCTTCAAAGAACATATGGCGTACTCACCTGCCAAAGCATATGCAGACCGTGCGGGGCAACATAGAGTCATCGACGAGATGTGGACAGCAGACTGGTGGGGCGAGAAACAGGTAAGACTATTTGAGAGGGAGTGACAAAGCAACAGACTGACCTCGCACACAGAATGCCTTGCCAGAGGGTGCAACGATAGCACCAATCATTCTATCTTCAGACAAAACGTCATTGTCGCAGTTCCGAGGGGATAAGTCGGCATGGCCAGTGTACATGTCCATTGGAAACATCGCTAAAGCAAAAGGCGCCAAGCATCAGCACGAGCAACCGTTCTCATTGGTTACTTACCAGCTAGCAAACTTGACTGTTTCACCCCCGATGCATGCTCCTTGGCTGGATACCGCCTCTTCCACCATTGCATGGCTCTACTGCTCCAACCTCTCATCGGTGCTGGAAACGACGGTGTCGAAATGGTGTGTGCGGACTCGTGGGTTCGTCGTATCTACCCAATTCTTGCAGCGTATGTCGCCGATTTCCCGGAACAGTGTTTGGTCAGTTGTTGCAAAGAGAACCGATGTCCGAAGTGCCTTGTAGCCGCAAATGACCGAGGGGATGCACTTAACTCGGCAATGCGTGATCCAGAGTCAACAAAAGAAATCTTGCACAAGCGCAAGATTGGTCAGCATCCTCTGGAATTTGAGGCCAATGGTCTACGCGCCGTTTACAAGCCTTTCTGGGCTGATCTGCCTCACGCAGACATTTTTCTAGCTTTCACACCTGACCTTCTGCATCAACTTCACAAAGGTGTCTTCAAAGACCACCTTGTGAAGTGGTGCATCGATATTATCGGAGAGGATGAGATCGACGCACGTTTCAAGGCGATCCCGAATTATCCCGGCCTTCGACACTTCAAGAAAGGGATATCGAGTGTGAAGCAGTGGACAGGGTGCAAACATAAAGAGATGCAGAGAGTATTTGTTGGCTTATTGAGCGGGGCAGTACCTAGGTGAGTGTTTATTGAGTCATTAAGATGATGTTTTGATGTCATGCCTGGCAGTCGTGTTTTGGTGGTTGCACGATCTATTCTCGACTTCTCGTATCATGCCCAGCTGCACATTCAGACGACTGAGTCCCTCGAAGCCCTACAAACCGCCCTGACTGTATTTCACGCAAATAAAGACATCCTCAAGGAGCTCGCTGTTCGAGAGCATTTCAACATACCGAAATTACACCAGCTCTCTCATTATGTGCAGTCCATCACATTGTTAGGCGCAGCTGACGGCTTTAACACCGAACTTCCCGAGTGCTTGCACATTGATTTCGCAAAGGATTCATACCGTGCTAGCAATAAACGGGACTACAAGGAACAAATGGCTTTGTGGCTCCAACGCCAGGAAGCCGTGTTTATACGTAGCACATACCTGGATTGGTTGTCACAACAGCCTCACTCAAACCCACATGACTTCGACGCAGATTCAGACACGGACTCGGAGTCAGAAACACCAAATCTTCCTGCCGCTGAACCACTTCAAGCAAGCCATGTCCTTGCAAAAGTCCCCGCGCATCCTCACCAATCCGTTCAAACCATCATAACAGCACACAGTGCTACCGAGTTCCTCCCTGCTCTCCAATCATTCTTACTCAAGAATCTCCCGCACAACACCATAGTCCCTGGTCTTCAAGACCGATTCGATCTTTATCGTCAAGTGGTGATTGTAATGCCGCCAGATTTACGAGTTAGCGATGTGCCAAAGCGAAGGCGCATCAGAGCAACTCCAGAAAAGTTGCCATCAGGCCGGAAGCCTGGTACTCCAGCCCAGTTTGACATGGCGTTGATAGCAGACAGGCCTTGCTCTTCGCATTTGCATACTCTTGAGGGTATTTTTTTGCTGAGTTTCTCAGCGGTCAATTTTGTTAACAGTCTGGCTGCAGGTGTACGAGTAGCACAAGTTCGCGCTATTTTCACTCTACCTCACCAGTTCGGCGCATATTCCAGAGCCCTCGCTTATGTCGAGTGGTTCACACCTTTCAAACCACCCGACCCTTCCTCTCGAATGCAACAGGTCTCGCGCTCAACCCGCCAACTTCGCCGCAACGCTGCTGTAATCCACGTTGACGAAGTTGTGCGGCCGTGCCATTTAATACCGAGGATGGGACAATCAGTAGATCTGAGGTTGAGAAGCGGAAATGCCTACAAGGTGGCGAACAATTTTTATTTTAACGAGTTCATTGATGGCGAAATGTTTTGCACATGTGTTATAAAGTAATGATATACAACGACATGTCACGTACATACTACGGTTGCACCTGTAGCTGCTTGTAGCTGCAGTGATAGCTCTTGTAGCTACCTGTAGCATCCCCCAACCATATAGCCGCTTGTAGCTTGGCTAAAGACTATATAGCGCTATGTAGGTCACTGTAGCGTAAGGTGCACCTACATAGTGCTACTGTGCCTAAAAAGCGCTATATAGCTGTCGCTCGGGCTACGGCATTTTGGGTTTTTTCCTGATGTCTGTGGTATCCAAAGCCGAGGATGGCCCAAAAGATCTCGCTGCCGCAGATGATATCTTGACCACATATCTTCAACAACTCAGAATTTTCGACACTGTCATAGAGAATCTTGCGAACGTATGGGTGCTCTTCTTGGTTGGCAGTACATCCTTATGCAAAGATGGTGCTGGGCATGCTGTCCGCTGCATCCAAAGTACGTGTGGTTTTCACCTTCCTGTTCAGCAGTTGTTGACTCTATTTCTCACTCAAACAGAACACGACAAATCGGTGCAATCTCTTCTCAACAAATTGGAACAAGTTTACGGCTTCATGTCGCAAAAGGACACTCTGCGCCAGATTTCATCCAAGCGCAGCAGACTCTAGAGTATGCGTGTTTCATCAGGGATTATTTGGAGAAAAAGAGCTTTTGTGAGTCTTCTAGCCATCACACTTTCCATAATTTGAACCTTATGCCATCATCACAGGGAAGAGACTCGGGAAAAATGTCATCTCAGAGACGGATGATCTGATTTCACGGTACAATAACGCTTTGGATGACTTCATGCAACAATTTCGGGACCAAGCTCTTCGAGACATAGCCGATCTTGTTCGGTGTACTAGTAAGGATTCGAACATGCTTCTGAATTCCCGTCCACTCATAATACCTCTTTAGGTGACAAACTGGGTGACAAACTGGATCTCAGCGGGATGCCTTATGCAGCAGGCACGGGACTAAATACCACGAAACTATGCCTACCAGGGACACGCACGAATGTTCTCTCCCGGATCACTGCATGGATCAATGACAGCGGAGATACTGCTCAGCAGGTGCTGTGGCTATCTGGCCCTGCAGGCACGGGCAAGTCAGCCATCGCTCATACAATAGCCAACTGGTTCAACAACTTGGGAGGGCTCGGTTCGTGTTTCTGCTTCGACCGGAATCAAACCGACAAACATCATGAAAAAGTCTTCTCCACCATCACTCGCGACCTCGCTGATCGTGATCCGGAGATGAGACACGCATTAGCGAATGTAGTCGAACGTGCAAATGCGCTCAAGAGCACGACAGACATAGTCCAGCAGCGGCACAAGTTGTTGATAGAATCACTAAAGAAGTCTTCTGGGTCGAGCGTGGGGCCTGTCTTGATCGTAATCAAAGCGCTGGACGAGAGTGGGGAAGTCAAGACACGGCGCAACCTTCTCTGCATACTTGCAGGTACCCTCAAGGGAGAAGGTCTTCCCAAAATCACTGAACTCCCATCCAACTTTCGGATTCTCATCACTTCTCGCACGCTTCCTGATATCAATTCTGAATTTCAGGATGCTCCACATATTCAACGGTTATCCATGGACGACATCTCAGAAAAAGACTCTAAGAGAGACATACGCACATTTGTGTCTCACGAGCTGAAAAAGGTGTCTGGTCTTGGAGACAAAGAGTTTGCAGACCTCGCTAACAGAGCTGGGGGACTATTCGAGTGGGCGCGTCTTGCATGCAACTACATCCGAGACATCGCTACTGGCTCACCTGCAATTGATCGCCTCAATGACATTGTGTCCCACAATGATGGAGAGCAGGAAAACTTGTTATATGGCATGTATAACTTCATTCTAGGACAAAACATGCGGAGGGAGAAACACGTCACAGAAGCTGGTTATCAGCGAGCTCTAGCCAAGTTTCATTCCGTGATGGGACAAGTACTTGGCTCGGCCAAACCGCTCTCTTTAGATGCCCTGAATGCCATGCGGTGCCATTTTCCAGATAAAAGCGAGCATTACAGAGTGGAACTCATTGTAGGAGACATGGGATCGCTGCTCAGTGGGACCACCAACTCATCTAGCACCATCCGACCCCTTCACGCATCCTTCCGGGAATTCCTGACAAACAAATCATCCAGTGGAGAGTTTTTTGTAGAGATGTTGAACTCGCAACACGATCTTGCTTTTGCGTCACTCAGAGTGATGGAGCACGACCTTCACTTCAATATCTGTAATTTAAAGTCTTCATACCTCCCCAATAGCAAAGATACCGGTTTGCCGAATAGAGTCACGACACACATTCCCTCGCATCTGTCATATTCCTGTCGATTTTGGGCTACGCATGTCCGAGCAACGGACTTTGACAGGGAACTCACCAAGGAAATAGGATCATTCTTCGATGATGAGCGACTGCTCTTCTGGATCGAAACACTTGGCCTTCTCAATGGACTCAACAGTGCAGTTGCTGTGCTTCCATTGATTGCCCGGTGGCTGAAGGTGAGAACAGAGTGATCTGGTGGTGTCAGGGGAAGTGCTTATATGCGAAAACAGGGCCAATCCGGGTATGCAAGTATGTTGTCTTCTGCAATGAATGTGCAGAGATTCGTGCAGGCGTTTGCTGGCATGATTTTGCACAGCACACCACATCTGTATGTATCAGCACTGCCATTTTGCCCTGGCAAGTCCACTATAGCTACAAAGTTTACTGGAAAGTTTCTGAACACTCTTCGCCTGATGCATGGCCGACTTGTGAACTGGACGGCTATTCAGACTGTGATCAGTGGGCACACTGATTGGGTTAGGTCAGTCTCATTCTCGCCTGATGGCATCGTGTCTGGTTCAGACGATTCCACTGTCCGGGTGTGGGATGCAGCAACATGGATGCCATTGGGTGAGCCCTTCCGAGGGCACACTAAATCGGTTTCATCAGTCTTGTTCTCGCCCAATGGCACTCGCATCGTGTCTGGTTCCTCGGATTCCACTGTCCGGGTGTGGGATGCAGCAACGGGGCTGCCATTGGGTGAGCCCTTCCAAGGGCGCGCTGATTTGGTTTGCTCAGTCTCATTCTCGCCTGACGGCACTCGCATTGTGTCTTGTTCATACGATTCCACTGTCCGGTTGTGAGATGCAGCAACAGGGCTGCCATTGGGTGAGCCCCTCTGAGGGCACACTAATTCGGTTTTGTCAGTCTTGTTCTCGCCCGATGGCACTCGCATTGTGTCTGGTTCACACGATTCCACTGTCCAGGTGTGGGATGCAGCAATGGGGCTGCCATTGGGTGAGCCCTTCTGAGGGCATGCTGATTCAGTTTGGTCAGTCTCATTCTCCCCCAATGGCACTCGCATTGTGTCTGGTTCACCCGATTCCACTGTCCGACTATGGAATGCAGCGACAGAACAGCAATTTCAGGAGCACACTGAAATCCCCTCCCCTACATATTGCCGTAGAACATTTTGTCCTGCACCCACGCCTTTAATCTTGTGCGCCACTCATACATATGGCAATATGCGCACCTTGATACTCAAAGCCACCTGGACCTCCTTGCTTTATATCTAGCTTTGCGCGCCTGCATCACTGAAAGTCAAGATGTGCTGTAAACCATTATATCTGCCTTATAATGGTCATAATACCCGCAATCTGGTAAAATACTATCACTGACGGGGTTTTTCAAAATGGGTATTGGGTTTCAAAATTTGCTGATCATCATATTGCAAGCTACGCACTGCACAAAAATATTCTGCGATTTTAGCCAGTGTTCTCTAGTGTCTATAGAATACAGCTGTGAAGATCCTATAGAAAACATCGAGCAGTTGTGTTCACAATAAATCATCCATTGAAATATGTCACACCACTGAATGTTAATGATTGTAATGCTACAATCTATATACTTTGTCAAACAGGACAAAAACTATGTGAAAGCAATCTCTGTCCTTATACAAATGATGCTTACCACTGCGATTTCTATATCATGATTGAGTGAGGGCAGAACCATGTTATCAGTGAAGTTGTTGAAAGAGTGGATGCTGCACCGTGACTATAGTGCAGCATCAATTATAATCTCCACTCAAAAACTGTACATCAAGTAAGACCCGTCGACAGGGGAGGTGTATCTTATATAAGCAGCCTCCAGATGGGCCAGGTCATCACTCACCAGCGCAATGACCTGGACTGTGAGTTTAATCCTCGTTGGTATATATCCTACATCCAGTCTTTGATTATACACTTTTGTGAACATACTCACTCTCAATCTATTACTATCATATCCTTTCCACTTAATGCACATACATACATTTAGATTTACTTACTGTGGATAGCTGGTCTATACAATGTACATGCATGAATCCATAGAATCTTTGATTTCCTCGTTCAGATATTGAGATTTAAAATTCTGCCGAGCGTACCGTTGCGGAGCTATAAAACTCCAGTGTGACATTGCTGTGACAAATTTTGAAACAGCATATCCAGTCCCTGCCAAACTGACATCGCACAACCGGATTCCTTCCGCTGCTCGAACATCATCACAAAAAAATCAAATTTCACCTGGGTGTGATAGAGCACGATTTTTCCCACAGGTCTGTCAAGAAGCAGAAAAAAAAATTCTTGACGAGTGTGCTACGCTTCAAACATTGAAAACCTTTGAAAAACCCCGCCAGTGATAGTATGGCAAGTGGTTAGATAATGTCATATATACCTTTAAACACCTAGCCTCCTTGACCAATTTAAATAATGATCATACATATTTGTCGGACTAGCAAGTATGGCTTGTAAATGAAGAGATTAACATCCTTTTCGCCCAATACACTACCTTATAAATGCACAATGGGGAGTCAGACGTTAAGCAACAGCAACTGAAATATGCAGAAGGTGATTAGCTAGCTAATATTGGTAATATATATAACAGAATGTTTGATTCTGCGGAACCAATTCACGTCTACCCCACATGCATGCTCATCACATATAGCTTTAATACATAACATTTGTGGCCGATCTACATAATAGTTACATGTATATACCAGGACTCCGGGTATGGTACTCTACACATGTATCCCATAGCTCAATGGTATCTTGGCACTAGCCTCTATCCCGGTAGCTCATTTGCAATGTGACAGTAACAAATGGTTGGCCATGAAAAGTACTGTGAGCATCTTGAAGTTCGACATGAGCAAGATGCAGGTATTATTTTGTATTACTGATTTCATATGCAGGATTTGCAGGGCATAGACTTGTGTGCCAGCAAAGGATCAAGCACAGTAGCAGAGCATTGTGCATGGTAGTAGAGCATCGCGTCGAGTTTCCTGTGGGGGTGTTCCTAGCCATATCGTCGAAGCCAAGTTTCCTAGGCAAACGAACTTAGAAATACCGAGGGAAATGTGGACCAGCATCAGGGAAAAACACGGTGCCTACGCGAGCCTATATGGTATCTGTAGGTTGGGTAGCCTGTTAGGTAAGTCCCGGATACGTAGGTAGCGTGTAGGACACACATGTATACAATAGGCACATTGTAGGATCCAATGGTCAGTATGCCTGGAGGACCATAGGCACATAGGCATTAATCATATGACATTTTATTTTTCAGCAACCATGAAACATGAACAGTACTAGTACTAATGCTCGCACTCAGACGCACACCCAGGAGTTAGCTACCAATCATCCTCTGAGTCAGCTCCACTGCGATCGTCCCACTCAGCTGCCGCTGCTGCAAACTCGTCGACTGTGAAGTGTTGAGTGGAGCAACTTGGGATAGGTTCGTTGGGGACATCTGTTAAGGTCATGCTCTCGTAGGATTGGATCCGAAGGACTTCGGCCTCAGCTCGTATGCTGTGCCCCTTTCCCAAGTACTGTCCCTTATTTCAAAGTACTAATGATAACGCGTCCGAAGGTCCAGACGGGTCTCGTAGTATATCCGGATGTCTTCCGGATATCGGAAACATATATAAGACTAATCCGGATGTATCCGAACTAGAAACTAACAGAGTAAGACTACCCGAAGGTAGAGCCGAGGATATAGACTATCGGAATCTATCCGAAGTCTCGGAGGGTGACAAGAGTAAGAAGGACTCAAGTCCGGAGGACAGAAAGAGGACAAACTAAGATGATATTCGAACTGAGGTACTACAGGACATATACACGAGTTTATATACTATGAGGATAACGGAAGTATCAGTAAGCAAAGGTCCGAGGCTATGTATGAAGCATGTGCAAAGGTTATCAAACGCGGGTCGGAAATGAGACATAGGTTAACGGATCAGTAATCATACCGGTAATAAGTATAACCAAAACACCGGGAAGAGGAAATACCGAATAGGCTGTGTTTAATGTTATATGAACAGGAAATGAATTAGAAAGCTTATCGTAAATCGGATCGGAAGCGGATCTATACATTGGACCGGATCAGATCTCAGGGTCCGAAGTCCGGAAGAGAAGCATGAATATATGGGATATGACAGTATCCCCCCCTTAGGGCCGATCCCTAGAGGCACAAGAACCATCGGTCCGGACCGGACGAGATTATCGCGAGATGATGGAGAAGTTAATGGGAGAAGCGTCTGAGTTCGGAATCGGACAGGTATACTCAAGGACAGACGTCCCAGGATGATTCTTCCTTTCCCACTTTTTACTCTCTATAACGCTCTATCGAAAATGTCTGGCAACACCTCCGGATCTCAGAAGACTGCTAAGCAGAAACTGCTGGAACTTCAACAGCAACTAGCGGACGCTGAAGCTGCGGCTCGGAAGGAGGAGGAGGAGATTCGGAAGCGTCAGGAGGAGGAGCGGAAGATTCAGGAGGATCTTAAGAGGATTCAAGAGTCCGAAATTCGGGTGGAGGCAGAAAACAAACGGCGCAGGGAGATAGTAGAGGAAATGGTGAGTTTCGGATGGTTATGATGGTTTTGCCTGATGGATGAAAAGTCTCGTGCCATTTCCGCTGACAAGGACGGATCCTGCAAGCGTTGCAGTGACAGAGGCCGGACTTGCCTTTGGATGGATGCGGAGAGCAATGCTCTGGTGAGTTAATCCGCGTTTTTTCGGATCCGAGTGTTTTGATGTCTGGATAGGTCAAGTCTTGCGATATCTGCCGGAAGGACAAGGCTACATGCCCCAGACGACCCGGAACTGTCAAGGTGCTCAAGGGCAAGAAGAGGAAGCATGCTGCCGGATCTCCATCTCCGAAGGGTAAAGGTAAGAAACGTCAGAAGAGTCCGACTCCTGAAGATCTGGAGGAGATGGAGACGGAATACGATGATCAGGCTTGGGTGGCCGCAGCCAACAGTATAGTGGCGGAGCTGGCTAGGACTAACACTCTTTTGGAGAGAAGTATTCAGGCGGCGGAAGGCAGCAGGGCTGCAGCGGACCGGATGAGTTCCGGAATTGAGCTGTTCCTTCAGCAACAAAGGGAATTTCAAGCCATGTTGTTCGGACATATTCGGAAGGGATTTCGGACGTCTCCGGGTCCAGAGGAGGAAGATGAGGTGATGGAAAAGGCGTCCGGAAGTGATGCCGGCGGATCCGGAGAGGCGGATGGGTCTATGGAGATGTAGGAATTTCTGGTCCGTTTCTGTTTCTTCTCTAAATGTACTTGTATTTCGTATGCACACCATGTACTTCAAAGTTGAATAGGACCGGGTTTGTTCGGATATGCAGCGTGGAAGTCCGAAACTAGTTCGGATGCGTTTCCGAGCTCTGTTGCAAGTAACCATGAAGTCTCTTCATCCGTTCCTTCATATCCGGACCATCGGACGAGGTATAGGAGTTGACATTGTCTTCTCCGACGGTCTAATTTTGAGTCCAAAACTTCGGATATCTCATATTCGGGTTCTCCGTCGACTTCGACCGGAGGCGGAGGCGATTGGATACAATTAGGAATGGTATTAAGTGTGGCTGGTTCTAATTGCGAGACATGGAAAACTGGGTGTACGGAGCGCATGGAATCCAGAAGTCGGATGGTGAAAGAATGCGTGCCCGGACGAGCTATGATTTCGAATGGACCTAAGTTCTTTTCCGAGAGTTTCTTGGACGGATGGGTGGATCGGAAGTATTTTGCTTTGACGAAGACCGGATCTCCGATTTTCATATCCGGAGTGGGTTTCCGTTTGGCGTCCGCAGGTCCTTGATATCTTTCTTGTGTGTGGGCCATTTCTTCTCGGAGGAACTGATGGAGTTCGTCAAGGTCTATTGCATAGTCTCATGCGCGGGCAGATGAGAGGTCACGTTCCAGATGAACGGATAGGTTCGGATGATATCCCTTATTGGCAAAGAAGGGAGATACTCCGGTAGTAGCACTCGGAGCATTGTTATAAGCGAATTCTGCCAAGGGAAGTAGTTCCGACCAGTTATCCTGCTGATAGTTGCAGTATATCTGGAGGTATTGTTCAAGGGTTTGGTTCGCTCGTTCGGTTTGTCCGTCTCCTTCCGGATGATATCCGGACGTGAAGTGGAGGACCATATCTAATGCTTTTCCTAAGGACCGGAAGAAATGCGATATGAATTCTGTTCCTCGGTCCGAAGTGACATGGGATGGAACTCCGTGCTTGGAAAACACATGGAGGACGAATAGACTAGCGAGATCCGGAGAGGTAATGGTGTCGTGGGTAGGAATGAATATAGCTTGTTTGGATAGCCGGTCGATTACAACGAGGATGGCTGTAAAGCCGGATGAGTCCGGAAGATGCTCGATGAAATCCATGGATATAGAATTCCAAGGCTTTTCCGGTATGGGAAGCTGCTTAAGCAATCCGTAGGGTTTGTGTCTCGGAACCTTAGCTTGGCCACAGGAAGTGCAGGACTTGACATAGTCCTTGACATAGGTGTGGATTCCTGGCCAAGTGTACTCGCGTCGGATAAGGTCTAACGTCCGATTCTGTCCGAAGTGTCCGGACAACGGATGATCATGAGTATTCTGGAGGACGCGAAGACGGAGGTTATTAGATTCCGGAACATATATACGGTTGTCGCAGCGGAGGAAACCACTATCATCTACCGTCCATCTCGGACCCGAAGGTTCCAGAAGATGTTCGGATGCGATAGGGTCGGTGGGAAGTGCGGTCAGGATGTCTTTCCGGAGCTGGTCGATATCAATCAGAACGGCTGCCCTAAGAACCGGAGTTACTAGAGTTGAAGCTCGAAGGGACGAAGCTAACTGTTCCGAAGTGAATACCGGACGGAAATTATGAGGATTGACTCGAGCGTAGTCCTTATCCCCCTCTTTGGGGTAGACGTCCCAGCGTCTAGTAAGGGAATCCGGTTTAGCTCCGAGCTTTCCGGGACGGAAACGGATGACGAGGTTAAACTGATGGAGGAATTCCGACCAGCGGGCCTGACGGCGAGAGAGGAGTTTTGTGGTAGAGAAATACTCAAGGTTCTTATGGTCCGTGACAATGTCTATCGGCTCGGCAGAGCCTTCAAGGTAATGTTGCCACGTCCGAAAAGCTTCATGGATGGCTAGAAGTTCCTTATCGTGAGTATCGTAGTTGAGTTCCGGAGCGGTAAGCGTCCGAGAATAAAATGCTACCGGACGAAGCTCTGAGTCCGGACATACTATGGAAAGTATTCCGGCTATAGCGTAGTCAGAGGCGTCGGTTTCTACGACTATCGGAACATTCGGAATCCAGTGCGTAAGCACCGGAGCGGACGTGAAAGCTTTCTTGAGTGTTTCAAAGGACTTCTGACAATCATCGGAAAAATCCCAAGTAACCCCCTTGCAGGTAAGACGGGTGAGCGGAACTACAATGTCCGAGTAATTGAAAATGAATCGACGATAGAAATTTGCGAATCCGAGGAAGGATTGAATATCCTTAACTTTCCGAGGTTCCGGCCAATCAATGATGGACTGGATCTTCTCGGACAACATGGTCAAGCCATCCGGAGATAGGATGTAACCAAGGTATTCAACGGATGTGGTATGGAACGCGCATTTTTCGGGTTTAGCATAGAGTCGATGTTTTTGGAGACGGAGAAGGACTTCTCGGACATGTTCCTTATGGGATGCAAGGTCTTGGGAATAGATGAGGATGTCGTCCAGATATACGATAACGCATACATCCAGCATATCAGCAAACACGCTATTGACAAAGCGTTGGAATGCAGCCGGAGCGTTAGTGAGACCTTCCGGCATCACCAACCATTCATACGAGCCATAACGCGTTCGGAACGCGGTCTTCCATTCGTCTCCGTCCGCTATCCGGACGAGATGGTAAGCGGATCGGAGGTCGATTTTGGTATAGACTTTAGCGCGGCTCGGAGAGTCTAGGAGGTCGGTAATGAGAGGTAACGGATATCGGTCTTTCTTGGTAATCTGGTTAAGTCCACGGAAATCTACACAGAGGCGAAGGGAGCCATCCTTTTTCTTGACAAACAGGACAGGAGCTCCGTGAGAAGAGGATGAGGAACGGAGGAGTCCGGAGGAAATGTTTTCATCAAGAAACTTCCGGAGGGCTGCAAGCTCAACTGCAGATAGAGAATAAATGGTTCCAAGGGGCGGACTAGTTCCTTCCTCTAACTCAATTTTGAGATCATAGGGACGATGAGGAGGAAGTTGGCTAGCTTTGCCCTTATCGAACACATCCGAGAATTCGTGATATTCCGGAGGAATTCCGGACAGGTCCGGAGGATCGGACGAAAGGGAAGCGGACCGGAGGTCTACACCGGTCGGACGAAGGTAGATGCTGAACTGTTCCGATCCTTCCAATTTGCAGGCCCGGCAAAAGGCTACCGCATTGATCAAGGAAATGTTGGGGATGGTTTTATCAGCGGAGGTTCCGGATGTAGTCGGAGGAGGTAAATCTTCCATCGGAGGATGAGGATCCGGAGACGGAAGTGACATCGGAGGTGTCAAAGGCATTCCATGAGAAGTCGTTCGGAAATCGATGCTGCCCGAAACCCAGTCAATCAACGGATTGTGTAGGGTGAGCCAGCTATATCCAAGAACGATAAAACAAGAAGAATCCAACGGAGTAACATAAAACGTATCGGAGGTAACTACACTGGACGGAAAACGGATAGGCAAATCTATAGCTTCGGAAATCATATTATTACAAGTACCATCAAACAAACAGAGAGAAAGCGGAGATATCGGATATGTAGGAATTTTGTTTTTTCGGACGAAATCAGAGTCTATAAAACAGTGAGAGGAACCACAATCAATTAGTGAAGGAAAATCAGAAATATCAGGAAAAGTAGGAATAGAAACGTATGGACAAAGAGAGTTCGGATCGGAAAGAGAAACAGCATTGAGACGTAGCTCCGTTGCACGGGTAGAGTCAACGCAACCCTCATCCCGTGCGGAGTCAGGAGGGTTGCGGACTATTTTTTTGCTTCATCTGAAGCCTCCGGTTTGTCTTCCAGAGTTACTACTGCAGCACGGCCTTTGGCAGCGCACGAAGTAGACTTGGTGCATTCCCGAGCTGAATGGCCAGGTCCGCCGCAGAATAGACAGAGTTTATTATCCATCCGTCTCTTACGTTCTTCGGACGTGAGCTTTCCATCCTTTCCTAACTTGGAGGTAAGGTCCGGAGGTTTAGAAATGGAGGATGATGCAGAAGTAGCGGGTTTGTCGGATTTGTACCTCGAAGGTCCGGACGAGTTGGAACTCGTCCGATCGGACGTGGTTTGCTTAGGAGGAGTGGAGGTGGTGGGTTTAGTTTCGCGGGCGACTTCTCCCTTCCGTTCCCAGTATCGAGCGTCGATAGTCTGGGCAAGGATCTTGTATTTGGAAAGGGTGGAAGGTTTACCCATGCGACTGATTTCGTCTTTGATACGAGCCGGAAGTCCATTATAGAATTGGCGTCTTAGGGCACCGTCACCCCAGCCACGGACTTGTGAAGCAAGACGCTGAAATTCAACAACATATTTATTAATGTGTTGTCCATCACGCATATGAAGTTGCTCCAATTGCATTTCCACGTCTCCGGATGGATCGTGCGGTCCGAAATTGGTTTGGAGTTCAAGCATGAACACGGAGTAATCATCCATCCAATCCGGACGATCATCGTCCTCGTCGGCTAGGAGATCCGGTTCGAACCACTCGAGTGCCATACCCTTAAGGTAGGATTGGGCGAAGTTGACTTTTGCCCGTCCGGAACGGAAGGCTTTGGGTTTGCTTTGGAAGTGAAGCTCGCATTGGACGAAGAATGCACGAAGCTTCCGAGGCTCAGTGCCATCAAAAGTATCGGGCTCACGGATCTTGACTTTAGAATCTTCGGACGAGGCCGGACGACGATTGTTGCGTGCGAGGTTGTCGATGGCTTGAGAAAGCCGAAGCATGACACGGTCTTGTGGGTTTAACCCGTCAAATTCATCGTCGTTGTCATCCGGTTCATCATCCGGATCACCTCCGAAGTCATCCGGAGGGTTTCCACTGGGAGTATCTTCATCGTCCGGAGGTCCTTCGTCATCCAGATCACCTCTGGCAGGAGTGCGCGTAGGGGTTTCCGGATGCGGACAATTCATGAGTTGCGAAATACTTTGAGCAGGACCGCGTGATACACGGCGCTGAGAGAAACTGGTGAAGGCGTTGACTACGGATGTCGGATCGCGTCGGGTGGACGAAAGTCCGACAGCGTGCAAAGCGGCTTGGTTTACTTTAGTAGGAGCCATGATATGAGTAAGTGTACTTGGAAAGGTGTGAGTTCGAATATACTGTTAAGGTCGTGCTCTCGTAGGATTGGATCCGAAGGACTTCGGCCTCAGCTCGTATGCTGTGCCCCTTTCCCAAGTACTGTCCCTTATTTCAAAGTACTAATGATAACGCGTCCGAAGGTCCAGACGGGTCTCGTAGTATATCCGGATGTCTTCCGGATATCGGAAACATATATAAGACTAATCCGGATGTATCCGAACTAGAAACTAACAGAGTAAGACTACCCGAAGGTAGAGCCGAGGATATAGACTATCGGAATCTATCCGAAGTCTCGGAGGGTGACAAGAGTAAGAAGGACTCAAGTCCGGAGGACAGAAAGAGGACAAACTAAGATGATATTCGAACTGAGGTACTACAGGACATATACACGAGTTTATATACTATGAGGATAACGGAAGTATCAGTAAGCAAAGGTCCGAGGCTATGTATGAAGCATGTGCAAAGGTTATCAAACGCGGGTCGGAAATGAGACATAGGTTAACGGATCAGTAATCATACCGGTAATAAGTATAACCAAAACACCGGGAAGAGGAAATACCGAATAGGCTGTGTTTAATGTTATATGAACAGGAAATGAATTAGAAAGCTTATCGTAAATCGGATCGGAAGCGGATCTATACATTGGACCGGATCAGATCTCAGGGTCCGAAGTCCGGAAGAGAAGCGTGAATATATGGGATATGACAACATCTCTGTGCCGTCTGGTGAGTTGTGGTTAGTACTAGTAGTCATGTCAAATATCAGTGTAGCGCTAAAGCTCACCGTGCAACCCTCAACAACTTTTTGCAAATCCTTGGGATAATGCCAGCGTGTTTCGTACCTTCGTGAAAATTGACCAGGAGTGTCAAGTATGTGTTGAACACTGCTGCATACTGTTCCTTGTAAAATTTCGTTTCAGTCCTTGTCCCGGTGGACCATTCCATGACACAGGCCTCGACCTAAACATCATTCAAATGGTTCTTGTTAGCTCCGAATCTTATCTGAATCGTTACTCACAGCTGAAGGATTGCCATGATGATGCCAAAGCTGATGCCGCCAGTGCTCGCATCCATGAAATAGGCAGGGAACTTGACCCCAAGTGAGTTCTTCTTCTTGTAGCACCATTTAATCATGCCCTTTTGAATAATATTGGCCTCCTTCCGATCCTATAGCTAGCCATTAGTATGATGTTGACCTCCAACGATGTACCTTACCTTGTAAGTGAAACTTTTACGATTTTCGAGGAGTGACTTTACCAGCGCTACATTGCAAGACGTGGCTTCAGGTGTCTTTTCGTCAGTGAAGCCAAACTCTGCCACAACTAGAGGCTGCATGACAGTTTTAAGCTCGCTCCGCAGATTGGAACCTCGTAAAGTTATCTAATAGTAGCAGGTGACTGGTCAGTATGACATACACCATAGGCATTAGACCGTACCAATTTGTAAGTGTCTTCATCATAATCAATCTTCACTCCATTTGCCCGACAGGATGCAGCCCATGCTTCGCCTGACCAGTTGCGACTCTCAACGTCACCTGGATAGATTGTTGAGTTTGCGAGAATGGCTTGGTAGTGTCCGACTGCAAGATGTATGATGGATGAGTAGAGCCTATCAAAGTCAGCATATCGAACACGGCCGCGACTCCCGCCATTACCAATTTTGACCTTCTGGACCACCTGAAGGCCATCTACCTTTGTAAGGGGTGGAGCCAAGCGCTTCACACCCCTGAGAGCCAATGACTCAAATGGCTATGTTTGATTTATCAGTCGAATCCCTAGTCAGATAATGGCCATTCACCTGTTGTGCCTCTGTAGACTCAATTGAACTTGAAGATACTTCAGCCATCAAGCTCTGTCGCACTCCTCTGAACGGAGTTGGAGTATTATGTGTGACTAGGCCACACGGCCCTGCTGTTGCAAAGCGCTGTTCAAATCTCGTTTGTTGAACATATTTACTTGATGTTTCATTGCGAGAACTTTCCTGCATGGCACACATTAGTTTCATTGTTGCTGAGCTGAGCTGAAATACTAACCATATGTGTTACAGTCACTACGTGAGCCCCCAGCTACTCGACCAGCCCTCTGCCACCTCGCACGGCAATGACACGATAACCAGGCCTTTAGGCCTTGATGACAGATAGAAGAGAAAGCCTGGAAGATGCCGGCTTAGATAAGTGGTCTGGACCGCTATGACGAACATATGACGACATAGGTCTAGAAGACCTATTTATGTTATCAAGATAGAAGCCTGCCTCATGCATGGTATCTCTGACTCGATAGATAAGCAGATTAGAACCCAGCTTCAAGCTGAGCTTAGATACGATAGAGTAGCCTTATATAAGGTCGACAATTAAAGTAGATGTTCCTTACTTTAATCCTACTGGGTTTTGCCTCGAAACCTTTGTCTTGCTAAAGCTACCTGCTTGACATCAGATCCGTACCTTCAGAAGGACTTGAAGCCCCTTCTGCCTGTAACTGCTATCATTGCTCGCCTCCACGAGCATACGCAACTCTTACTTATCTGTAGGAGCCGACCTTCGGACTCTCAGCATGTGGTATCACTGTCATGATCGTCGCTGTTAGATCATCCCAGTTCGCACACGACTTAACATCGTAACAAAGGATTAAAGTCCCCTTATCGTACGCCTCCATCACAGGCTACAAGATAACTGATCGCACTTGCTGTCAAAGTTACCGACACTCGTAGAACCCCGAACCCAGATCCCGAAAGGATTTCCATATCCCTGATCTAGAACCCTGATCGTACCGGCCTGACCAGTCGCAAGAATATAAGAACCGCTGTCACTGTGGAAAGCTCCAAGAAAAGGATACCACGAAGATTGTAGAAACCATCTCCAATATGGCAACTACCAGAAACACCTTCGCCGCTGTGCATCTCAACGGGAAGGAGACTCGCCTCTGTCTGCGAGAGAAGAAATGTTTTGTGTGCCACGTCATCGGACACAAAGCCGCGAGCTGTCCTCAATGGACCCGAACCTCACGGAGAAAGATGATCGAAGAAGAACCCCGCTTGCACACTATCAAGGTGGCCGGGGCTAAGGATGATATACGGGTGAACGCCACCCTGATTTCCAGAACAAGAAGTACCCCCATCACGACATCTATGATCGTAGATTCTGGGGCGTGTCAGTCCTTCGTCAACCAGGACGTGATCACGCAGCACCACATCTTGACGCACCAGCTAGAGAACCCCCTGACACTCTCGAACGCTGACGGATCCTGCTTTGGAAAGAAGCCAATAGAAAGGTTTTGCAACCTTACTTTCCAGATCGATGAACGGGTAATTTCCGAACGGTTTTACCTAGCCGAACTTGGTCCGAAAGACAAGTTCCTGCTTGGACGACCTTGGCTTATCAGCCAGAACCCCCTGATCAATTGGAAAACCGGCGTGGTAACCCTCAAGAGTACCGCAGATTCCCGAAAGAAGCAGAAAGAAATAGATTCTGATCGGAAGAAGAATGGCAAGACGCCCCTCTTCCTGAAAGAAGATAAGAAGGTAGCATTGAAGAGAAAACGATCGGTATCCCCGACTACTCCCCGCACCTTCTCTTCGGGCTCTGTACCATCAGCCCGAATGACACAGAATGCACCGGTCCATGAAAAACCGCAGAACGGAACCCCCGTTGAACCTTCAGAAACTGCACCACAGCCCGCGAAAACTGTGACAAAGAAAGACTCGCTGCCTAGAATTGACCTTGCAGTGAAAAGATATGAACAGAAGAAACCGGCCACTGACCTGGAGACAACTCAGAAAAAGACTTCCAGACCGGCGCTGATATCTGACCACATTTATCCTGAACCGCCGTGAACAAAGAAGATTGTACCAGCTGTTCAGCCGATGAAAGTTGAAGAAAATCCCGCACCTGCCCGATATGAATTCTCGGCAGAGCCTGCACAAGTCCTTGGGAAGGGACGTGCAATAATGAACGAAGAACCGCCTGTATCCAAGGCACCTAGACTGGCCGCTGAACCAGAAATAACTCAGAGATTCGAATTCTCCGGAGAACCAATATCTGTTCTCGGAAAAGGACGAGCAGTCTGAATCGAAGAACCTCCCACTGCCAAGAAGCTCAAGTACTATGAAAGTCCTGAGTCTGCAATGGAAGAAGAAGAAACAGAACCGGCGTATATAACCGCCGATGAACCGCCGAATTCCCTCAACCTCTCCATGACACCTGTGCATAATTCCGAAGAAGCAATGGTGCTGTCTTCAGATACTGAACTCCCTCCTGCGTTACAAGAAACCCAGGATATTTTCATCGAACGAATCACTTTGATCCATGAAGCATATCGTCAAAATGAAATAGAAAAAGAAGCACAAGACGCCGGGCCCAGTTTTGTCCGATTTATCGACATGGACAACTCCGAGAATGATGAGAATAACGACAATGATGCACCCTCTTCGCATGATCTGCGAATGGTAGATTCAGAAGGACACGACTTCGAAGACGACGGCCCGCTCCCGGGCCTAGATTTCTGATTGAGTATGATTAGTCGGTGACTAATGTCTTAGTAAGGGGGTGAAATCCCTACTTACTTTTATCTTCCATCCACGCCTACTTCAATCTCGAACACTGATCACCGATCCCGAACTCGACCTACTTCTGAAGGTCCGTAATGACCCTAAACTAGATATAGTCCGGAAAGACTCTAAACTACGATTGTCCGTAATGACATAAAACTAGACGATGAACAAGGACGAACCCCGGAAAACTCCTGCAAGCTTCGGGACCCCTCACATCACTGCACTTTGACCACCTGAGTAGACCATATATAAACAAAGGGTAATAGAAGACGATCTCCCTGCTGGATGACCCCAAGAAACTCCTGCAAGCCTTGACACCCACGCTCGGACCCCCAACCTCCGGAACGAGGCTAAACTATCACGAGACGAACTCCACGGAAACTCCTGCAAGCCCCTGGAATCCTCTAGAACCTATTATGGCACTCTCCCTCTGATAGTGAAGAAGAATCTCGAACACGAGTTAGCCTCATGGCTAGATAAGACGATAAGAGATAAACGATAAAGATAAGTTTAGAATGAATCGGAGCTTGGATTGATCTGGAAGAAGGTTATAAACCCTCTCGATCCCTGAACATCTCTCCCAACGAACCTCCATCATCATCATGACAAACTCCATCGACAACGACTCTATCAAAATGGCACTGAAGGACTCAGACTACGGATTAGTCCTCAGAATGACGGAAAACAGCGCGTTCAATGAAGCTGCTATCCTGACCCCCGCGTACTCCCAAGCGATCGACGAAATCCTTGGTGATCAAGACGCCAGAACTGCAGCGTGTACATCCCTCACCGTCTGCATTATACGAACCACGAAGCTGCTGGAAGATGTAGCCAATCGTATTGACCTTGATGAAGCAACTCGGAAACTTGCTATACTTCATCTGCAATGGCGGATCAGAAACTTCGCACTTCACTTACTCCCCCTCGACTTCTCCAATATCACCGATCTAGCGATAAAGAAAGTTGAAGTGAAGCCACTTGTAGAAGAACCCCGCCCGGTACGCCCGCTGAGAAGAAAGGCGGCTACCATAGATCGAACCCACACCACGCTCTGCAAGTGCTGCGGAGGATATGGACATCAGTTCAGAAAATGTCCAGATTATGTTTGTTGCATCTGCGATGAACTCGGACCTGACCATCTGTCTGTCCACTGCCCACGACTTGAAGGATGCATTGTGCTCCAAGAGTTTAGTGATGAAGAGAAGTTTTTTGAAGCTCTCTTAGATTGGGAGCATAACCACAAGGCACTCGCGGATCTAGAACTTTGGCATCCCACCGAACTTTCCCCTGTCCCTGAAACTCCCTCAGTACCTTCCGTCTCCACGTCAGCAATTCCCGCACCACCTACTGCTACGATGGAAGAAGATGTTTAGAAATCAAAGTCGGTGACTTTGTGCGTAGTAATGGGGTAATGTTACAGTCACTACGTGAGCCCCCAGCTACTCGACCAGCCCTCTGCCACCTCGCATGGCAATGACACGATAACCAGGCCTTTAGGCCTTGATGACAGATAGAAGAGAAAGCCTGGAAGATGCCGGCTTAGATAAGTGGTCTGGACCGCTATGACGAACATATGACGACATAGGTCTAGAAGACCTATTTATGTTATCAAGATAGAAGCCTGCCTCATGCATGGTATCTCTGACTCGATAGATAAGCAGATTAGAACCCAGCTTCAAGCTGAGCTTAGATACGATAGAGTAGCCTTATATAAGGTCGACAATTAAAGTAGATGTTCCTTACTTTAATCCTACTGGGTTTTGCCTCGAAACCTTTGTCTTGCTAAAGCTACCTGCTTGACATCAGATCCGTACCTTCAGAAGGACTTGAAGCCCCTTCTGCCTGTAACTGCTATCATTGCTCGCCTCCACGAGCATACGCAACTCTTACTTATCTGTAGGAGCCGACCTTCGGACTCTCAGCACGTGGTATCACTGTCGTGATTGTCGCTGTTAGATCATCCCAGTTCGCACACGACTTAACGTCGTAACAATATGTAAGCCTATCTGCTCCTCCGAGTCACCTGCAAGCAACTGAGGATCGATCACTGGTGGTGGCTGGGCCTGAGGCACCACAGGTGTGTTCAAATATGCCGAAGGGACACTGGGGGGGATATGATTCGTCCATGGAGTCAGTCTAGGTGGGACATATGAGACCTGGTTTTCTTGCTCTGTGTGTCCCACAGACTTTCTGGTAGATGGCATAGTGTAAGTATGAGTGCAGGACTGATTTGTCATACCACAAAGAGGCACTGGTGTAAATGTGAACTGTCAAGGAGGCATATCAATGAAAATTTCAACTGCGAACTTGTAGACTTACAGAATCTGTTGCCAATGACTCATCATTGCCATTGGTAATGTCATCCTCCTCTTCGGACTCAGGCCCATCCAGAGGCATGAAGTCATTGACCTCTTCGAGAACCTGTCTTTGGCGGAGACCTAGAGTTGCATACTTTTGAGTCTTCCTAGCATCTTGCGCATATGCTTCGTCCTCTGCAAGGTGTCATCATAAGTTCTCAGTGCCAATAGAGCCAGTTGAAGTAAACTGACCTTGGGCCTTTTTCTTGGAAGTGCTCCGATGGTGATGTTGTGCACGCATTGTCATATCACTGACTGACTGTGTGGAGTCTGAAATGGTGGTTGAAGGCAAAAAAAAATCACTCCGATCCTGCCCGAGATATGCACAGACTGGGAAGTCAGACCTGTCAACAAAAATTTAAACACATGCTAAAGATATAACATACCTTTTGAACGTCCGAAACAGAAGCTTGAGTCTAATTCCCCAATAATGCCAGCTTGCACAGATTGTGGTCACTGGCTCCCTACGCCATCAGGGCTAAATAAGCACATCGCTATTTCACGTACCTGTCGACAGAAATGGCAGGATCGCCTCAAAAACTTCAGCATCAACATGTTCGACCTTGGTGGTGGATTTGCAGCACCAGTCGAGGAAGATCTGCACGATGCAGCACCACCAGCAGTTGAGGATGACATAACTGAAGGAAATCAGCATGATGAACATAATTTCTCGCACTCACCTCCACATCCAGGTCCATTCGAGGCCAATCAAGACCATATGCAACCTCCAAATAGACGCAGTGTTGAGATTGAAGAGGTCACAGATGACCCTGGTCTTGTCCGTAATGCGACATGTTGGGTTGAAGAGTACCCTGATGAGATGTTAGCTGGTGCACCATGTGGCACATCTGAAGAGATCATGCCCACAAAGTTTGATGCCATAAAGGCTAACCAAGAGGCCAATGGCGAGAGTGTTTGGGGCCCTTTCGACAATGAGGAGGAATGGGATTTGGCCTGGTGGTTGATTCAGAAGGTTGGTCAAAACCAAACAGATGAATTTCTAAAGCTTCCCATTGTAAGGCTCGTGTCTCAAATATAATAATCATCAAACTCACATTTGTGCACTGGCAGGTTCATAATTGTGCCAAGGTTTCATACCCCAATAATCGTTCCTTCTTGAAAAAAATTGACGCACTGCCTACGAAAGGGCCTGAATGGCACTGTGACCTTATTAAGGTGGCGGGAGACATTGTTGCCCAAGACAGAGAGATGTCATCAGCCGAGTTAGAACTCTGGCAGCGCAACCCAGTGGACTGTATACGCGAACTCATTGGAAATCCCACATTCAAAGAAATGATTGCTTACGCACCTGAGCATGCATTTGAGGACAGGGGGGGTAATAGCCGTGTTTACGATGAGATGTGGTCAGGGGACTGGTGGTGGGACATGCAGGTTAGAGACAACAGGATAGAAGTTGTTGTGTGACATACTAATGTTCATTGGTCTTGTGGCAGGGCAAGCTGCCGAAAGGAGCGGCAATAGCACCAGTGATCCTCGCATCTGATAAAACAAGCCTCTCACAGTTTTTGGGAGACAAATCAGCATGGCCAGTGTATCTGACCATCGGGAATATTGAAAAGGCCACACGTCGTCGTCCACGGATGCATGGAGCCATTTTGCTTGGTTACCTCCCAGCAACGAAGCTTGACTGCTTTAGCAAAGGGACCCGGTCTGTCACAGGGTATCGGCTGTTTCACGAATGTATGCAGAGGATTCTGCAGCCCCTAATCGAAGCAGGCAAACATGGTGTAGAGATGGTATGTGCTGATGGGAGGGTTCGTCGAGTGCACCCGATCCTTGCAGCCTATGTTGCTGACCATCCTGAACAATGTCTCATTACCTGCACAAAAGAGAGTTTCTGTCCGAAATGTCATGTTCACCGAGACAACCGTGGTGAACTTCTTGCATCACTCCTACGAGACGAAGACCGCACCTTGACTATGTTAGAACATAAACGAACAGGTCGTAGGGTGGCTGCCTACACACGCGAGGGGTTGCGCCCTGTGTATCGCCCATTCTGGGCAGATCTTCCTTATTCCAACATCTTTGCTGCCATCACAGCCAAGTGCAGGTGACACACCTTTATCTCATATCCTGGCAGCTCGTCCTCCATTTCGAGCTCTGACTGTTGATTCTATTGCCTAGACGTTTGGGGCAGTTAATTTCTTTACAGCTCTGTCACAATACCTCATCCAAACCACACCCCGAATTCCACCACCTTCACAACCACAATTGTCAGTCTCCCATTGGGATCGCTTTGATGCTTACCGTCGTCTGTCAATCCCTTATCCACACTTGCATGCCGTCCATATGTCGAAATCCATGGACCGCATCCGTGCAGTGCCTTACACCCCACCTTCTGGTCGGTCAGCAGGGTCGCCAGGGCAATTTGATACAGTCCTCGTGCAAAGAGAAGGCAATACTAATGTACATACTCGAGGGACTGCATTGGAAGGTGAGTAGGTTCAAACTTTATAGTTTTGCATTGATATGGAGACTGTCATAGGTCTTCAAGTGGCACAAGTCTGCCTGATATTCAACTTACCAATTCACCTGCGCACTGCTGGACAGCCTTTCCACCTTGCACTCATTGAATGGTTCAATCCATTCCGCACACGCAATGCATTGTTGGAGCTTCACACAGTCTCACGTTCATATGCTGGTCAAGCACCTCGCACTGAGGTGATCCCCATCAGTCAAATTGCTGGGAGTTGTCATCTTATACCCAAGTTCGGCACACATGTCAACCAAACGTGGAGGTGGGATTTCATATTGGACGCATGTAAATCATTCTACCTTAACCCTTGGATTGACATGTATAGCTTCTACAAATTTCGAACTGCCTGATATAATAACGGTACGAGTTACACTAGTTTTGTAATTCCATGCACAGCAAGCTGTACTTCTAATAATTGTGCTTTGCGACCCTCCTCGCAACACCTTACTTCGGCGTCCCAACGCTCGGCAACAAGTCTATGCATGTAATTTTGAGATACCACAAGAGGGGCCAGAGTTTGCCTGTAGGGAGGTGCAGGTGTCTTGGGAGTCTCAGAACCTGGCACAGCGTGGGGAGAGTCGAGGGTCTGCTGAATGTCAGCCAGAGCAGCTGCGATGCCATTGAAAAGCAGAGGCTGATCGGAATTGGAAGAGTTTTGCAGGCGCCTTTGGACTTCCTCCAGTGGGATCTGCCGGACAAGCCTTTTGGGCCTGCGCAATGGTTGTACTGTGTTAGTGGGGGCAGCAACTACATTGTGCCATGAATATCACACCTTTTAACGTCCGAGCCCTCTGGTGTCTTTCCACTAATCTCGGGGGACTGCGAGCGAAGACTACACAATATGTCAGACTTTGGTGAGGTGCACTATGGAGGTTTTGGTGGTCCTTACCGCTTGTTGCGCAGTGGCGCCAAATTTTCCTGATCTGAGTGCGGTTGCATTGTCACAGTTAGGCTGAAAGTGAGATGTTACTATTAGTAGTGATGCAGAAGTACTAGTATTGCGCAAGCACGGCATACCTCTAAGTAGTCCAAGTCGCGAACCAGACAATGTATAAGGATTGATGTTGGGATTGCAAGAAAATGTTCGGAGGTAGTAACGAGTCTGTTTGATTGTTTTGCATGCATTGGTGTCTAGGAGACCTACAAGGTGCCTACAAAATATGAGTTGCCTAGTTTGCCTATGTAGGTATATTTAGGTGAGACCTGCCTACGTGAATTTCACATTTTCCTGATGAGGAGGGGATTTTCTGGCCCAGGACTTGTCGAGAAAGTAGTATTAATGAGTGAGTAAAGGTAAAGCAGGTGTTTGTGTGGGTACAGAACATCACTAGGGCGTAAAGAAGGTCCAATAGAGTCTGATAACGAGTAACAACTTTCTTATAAATGACTAGAAAATATACTTGGTGAGTGGTGATTGAGGTCTTGACTCGCTCTGCCGACATGTACCTCATTTCCTTTAGATCCGGGAGCCAAACTGTTTCAGAATAGGAAGAATTGTGTTATTAAAGTTAGGAATGGAGCAGGGTTGCAGGGGTGAGCTTTGGTGTTAATAGCGGACAACAAAAACGAACGGAGAACTGAACCACTTTGTTTTGTTTGAAGGGAAATTCAGTTTTTGAGTACTTACATACTTGAACATGAGACTGAACTTGCCTACCAAACTAGTGTCTAGTAGTTCGACTCAGAAAATCAGTTCAAGACAAATGACTAAAATAACGAACCTTTGCCATGGTAGAGAACATTGAAGGGAAAAGAGGCTGAAGAGCGGCTATGTCGCAGTATGCATAATCAAACAGCGAGTCAGTGGTCTCCTGCAGGGAATTGGCAGGACATGCACTCTGAGACTGGCAATGCCGTGAGGGCCGTGAGGCCAAATGCTTGACTGCTTCCGAGTCCTTGATGGAACACCTACTAAAAGCGAAAAATCTGACATGAGGTATAATGGTTCATCACGAAGAAAATAAAAGAGAAAACAGACCAAAAGCCAATAGTTTGATTTGTGTCTTAAATGTGCAATGTAGAGCACTCGAAACTTGATCAGCTGTTGCCAGTGGGATATAACTGCATGTCCAATGGGTTCTGTTGAGGTATACGAGCCGTCCATGTACCATCCTGAGGACAAAGACTAGCGGAGAAGAAAGTCGGAGCTTAAGTAATGTGGCGGGTAGTTCAAGTATATAGATAACCACCAGAGTGTTCCGAAAAAATAATAAGACCGCTCTGAACACCCTATCCGTGTAACGCTCATAATCTGAAAGGTTATGAGCCCTGCTTAATCGTATAACGAACCTCAAAAAGAACAATCAATTTATGCTATGCAAATACATACATATCTATAATCAAAATGACTGACCCAAATGCCAATCCTAATGTCCAGACATCTCAGTCTTCCCAGACTTCCCCACGTACGAACTTAGGATCAGTCTCATCCTATAAAATGGGAGAGCTTAAAGATGACAATTGGATGATGTGGAAGGAGAAGATCAAAACGGTCCTCCGAGTCCACAAAGTCCATGGTCATATAGATGGGACCTGTAAAAGGCCCACAGATCCTAACGAAAAGAAACAGTGGGAGAAAGACGACCAAATTGCTCGGACCATCATCCTCATCAATTTGAAGGATGAAAAAGTAGTACATGTGTCACGAGCGAAGATGGTCAAAGAAGCATGGGATAATCTGAAGACGATTCATGAGACAAGGAGTCAGTCGAGTGCGCTAATTGCAAAATGCACCTTCTATTCATTGCAAGCCGATGAAAGCTGCAATATAAAGACACACATCACCGAGATGACGAACAAACGCAATCAGCTCGACATCATGGGATGCGAGATACCTGATGCGGAGTTCAAGGCACTTCTTGTGATGTCGTTGCCGAAGTCTTGGGAGTCATGGACTGCATCCTACTTAGGCGCACACGCCGACAAGGGCGAGTCACAAAAAATAGCAGGTTATACATCCCAAGAACTTATCTCAATCATCATTGATGAATCCAACCGTCGCAAGAGCCATGATACTCAAGAAAAGGGGTATTATGCCAAAGCCGAAAAAGGGGGCAAAAAGCGAAAGGTTGAAAAGAAAGACGAAGGTCCAAAGAACCGAGCGAAGTGTAACATCTGTGGACGCAATAATCATCCTACAGATAGGTGCCGGTTCAAGAACGTGCTGAAATGTAGCTCCTGCGGGAAGTTCGGGCACGAAACCAAGGACTGCTGGGGAAAAGACGGTCCAGGTCCATCTTCGAAGAAATATAAAGGAAAGGAGCATGCGAATATGGCACGCGACGAGCAGGATGATGAACCTATGGACGAGGACAAAGCATTTGTAGTCTCTGAGAATGTAACCATGAATGAAGGCTCTGACGAGCGTGTTTCCTTTTGCTCTGGCCAATGGGTAGCCGACTCGGCAACCACGTCTCATATAACAAGCAGAAGAACTGCCTTCACTGAGTACACTTCATTACAAAAAGAAATTAGCGGAATAGGAAATATACCAGTAGAAGCGATAGGACATGGAACAGTCGAGATCACGACGAAAGTCGGAAACAAAGCTGTTCATATACTGTTGAGAGACGTTTTACATGTACCAACAGCAGGAAATAACCTACTCTCTATAAGTCGGCTTGACGAACAAGGTGGAAGAGCTATAATCAGAAATGGGCAGATTAGTTTGCTCGATGAAAAACACCGTACCATAGCCACCAGTCGACGAGAGAATAGACTGTACTTCTTGGATATGTTTTCCAAGAACTACGACGAACAAATAAATACAGCTAAAGACAAAACAACATGGGAGCAATGGCACGTCAGATATGGCCATATAGGCATAACGGGACTCAAATGCTTACTCAAAGACGAACTAGTTGATGGTCTTGAGGTTGATGAAAACTCGCCAATACCAGAGTGTGAGGCTTGTATACAAGCAAAACACTTGAGACGACCATTCCCCAAGGAATCTGAAAATAGATCAGCAGTTCCAGGAGAGATAACACACACTGACGTGTGGGGACCATCACGAACCACTGCAATAACAGGAGTTAGATATTATATAACATTCATAGATGACTGTACACAAAGGTGCACAGCCAGATTCATGAAAACAAAAGACGAGGCCAGCTCGAAGGTTCAAGAATATATTGCCTATATAGAAAGACAACGGGAAATAATCCCGAAGCGAATCAGAACTGACAATGGCAAATAGTACGTCAATAATACTTTACTCGAATGGTGCCACCAGAAAGGAATAATAGTCGAATTCATGGCACCATATTCCCCCGAACAAAACGGTGTAGCCGAGCGATTCAATAGAACACTCGTAGAACTGACACATGCAATGTTGTTAGCACGAAATTTGCCAAAAACATTATGGCCTGAGGCAGTGACTCACTCTGCATATCTCCGAAATCAAGCACATACACGTGCTCTACAGGGAACTACCCCAGACGAAAAATGGTCCGGGAAACGCCCAAACATATCACATCTACAAGAATTCGGAATATCAGTATGGGTGCTTCGAGAAGGAGAAAACATCTCCAAACTCGAACCAAAATCAGAAGAACACATATTTGTGGGCTTTTTAGATGGGCCGAAGGCAATCAAGTACTATGACAGAAACACGCACCAAATAAAAGTATCGAGAAACTATCAGTTCTTCACGCCTAATGTACAGCGTGAGGGGGAGAAGGAAAGAGTACAAGACCCGCTGCACATTAACGCAGCATCTGCAAAGAAAGACAAAGATAATCTAACATCAAAGAAAGAAATTAGCGGAAAAAGAAAGAGAGAAAATGATGTACCTGACGAGCCAAGAAGAAGCAGCAGACAAAAAGTCAAACACGATTATCGGATATTAAACGATCTGACAATAGAGCTAGAAGATATACCAGCTGAATTAGCAGCCCTCACAGAAGAAGATCTAGACGAGGAAGAGCTGATATACTCACCAGCAGAAGTGGTGTATGCTGCATTTAATGAGACTGGTGTCGCACCAGAAGATCCCAAGTCCTTAAAAGAAGCAAAAGAATCTTCCGAGTGGCCAGAATGGGAGAAAGCCGTTCACACCGAACTAGACCAATTAAAAGACAAAGGCACGTGGAAACTTGTCGATCCCCCAAAGGGACGAGTTCCAGTAGCCAACAAGTGGGTTCTAGTACGAAAATTTGACAAAGAAGGAAAGTTAGTCAAATATAAGGCGCGACTCGTAGCAAAAGGGTACTCTCAAATTCCTGGTATGGATTACATGGACACATTTTCTCTGGTCGTCTGACTCGAGACAATACGAGCAGTTTTAGCACTAGCCGTATCTCAGAACTGGGAGATTCAACAAATGGACGTAAAGGGTGCTTACCTCAATGGAATCCTTAAGGAAGAAGTGTACATGAAACAGCCTGAAGGGTTTGAAGATGAAACCGAAAGGTTGTGCCATCTAATAAAGACACTATATGGGTTAAAACAGTCAGGACGCGAATGGAATACCGAGCTAAATAAGCAGCTCAAGGCAAAAAACTTCAAGCCGCTATACTCAGATCCATGTGCATACATTCGCAAAACGAAAGGGGGGACCGAGATCATAACTGTATGGGTAGACGACTTACTGATATTCACGAGCGACAGAATATTGATGGACGAACTGAAGTGAGAGCTTCAGAATATGTTCAAAACCACTGATCTAGGAGAGCCGCACAAAATAGTCGGGATAGAGATCACGAGAGACCATGAAAACGGCACACTTATGATTTCTCAGACCAAATATATTGAGTCGATCCTGGCAAAACACGGACTTCTAGATGCAAACTCAGTGGGAATGCCGCTCGATCCATCTATGAAACTCGAACCCACCATTAAATCAACTGACAAAGGAGACAGAAGCAACAAATATGCTTCGCTTATAGGGTCGCTAATGTATGCAGCTGTTGCGACAAGACCAGACATTGCATATGCGGTGTACAGGCTTGCGTCGTATACGGCTAATCCTGACATGACACACTGGACTGCAGCGAAACGAATTTTGCGTTATCTCAAAGGGACAAAGGACCTAGGTATAACTTACAAGGCGAATGTCCCGAGAGATGACAAGGAACATTTTGTCGGATATTCTGATGCAAGCTTCGCCAATAACGATGATAAAACATCAGTTTTGGGATATGTCTTCTTGTCGAGTGGAGGTGCCATAACATGGGGATCCAAGAAACAAAACACTGTGTCGCTCTCCACGACAGAAGCAGAGTACATTTGCCTTTCAGACGCAGCAAGAGAGTCAACATGGCTCCGAAACCTGTATAAAGAACTAGGGAATGAGCAAAACGGTCCTACATTGATCTATGGGGACAATATAAGCGCATTAGCTATTGCTCAGAATCCGCAGTATCACAAACGGACGAAGCATTTCGACATAAAACATCACTATATTCGGAGCCAAGTACACAAGAGACGAATCAGTGTAGTCTACAAGCCCATGGCACAAATGATGGCCGATATTTTCACCAAGGCACTACCTAAACCCAGCCATGAGAAACATAGAACTCAACTGGGTATGTGATCCTCAGTATGAGGGGGAATGTTGAGGTATACAAGCCGTCCATGTACCATCCTGAGGACAAAGACTAGCAAAGAAGAAAGTCGGAGCTTAAGTAATGTGGCGGGTAGTTCAAGTATATAGATAACCGCCGGAGTGTTCCGAAAAAATAATAAGACCGCTCTGAACACCCTATCCATGTAACGCTCGTAATCTGAAAGGTTCCGATGAGACCGAGAGTTGCAAAAATCCTGGAATTCGTCTGTTGCCTGATATACCATTATATTGGCATATCAAGCGCTGCATGGAAGGAGAATGTGGTCCGAAAACGATATTATCACGTGCACTTGATAATCCAATACACTGGTATTGGGGAGAGGCAACTCTCTGCCAATTTCAAACTCAGTGTGTGCCCTCGCTAAAGGGGTGTGTGGCTGAAATGGTGGTTAATGAAACTGTTGACCGCTGGACATTAAGCACAACATTATGAAGACTACATTGTATGGAGACTACTGCGAAATATAAAGCTGATTGTATTCTCCATGCAAAAAAGGGAAAACACGCGAATCGTAAGGCTACAGTGTTTGGCAAAAGCTCATGCAACCAACTTTTTCAAAAATTTTCATGGAGATTACAACTAAATCATGAAAAAAGGCCTCTGATGGCTTTTCTCAACCCCCCAGCATATCGTGTTCAGTCACAACAGGGATGTCACAGGTAGTAGACTCATATTGTATTACATAAGCCTCATAAACGCGTCGCGTGCCCCTCGTATGTCTCTGTCACAATTCAATGCACGACTTCAATATAAGAAAAATCAAACTGGTACCTACATCAAGACATTTCTCGGACACCGTCAGCGCAAGTATCTTCGTGGGAAGGCACGGGAATTGGACTCGAATGGAGGCGAGAGAAAACAGAGGAGGGCACAAGTGGAGTATGACCGAAAGCTGATTGAAAAGAACCACGAGATTGACAAGCGGAGGAAGGAATGGAGGGACGCCGCCACTGCAAAGCTCAATGCCATTGTGCCTTGTCTTGTGGATGCAGACTTGGCCAAGATGCGTGTTGCTGACATTGTTCTACAGCTTCGTTGGCATCATGAGTTTGACTTACATGTACCACGAAACAAAGACATGCCAAAGCGGAAGGAGGACAAATTGAAGGTCCTGAGGGAAGCTATCGCACGTTACACGAGTGGGGAGGTTACACACCGAGAAACCACACAGGAGGTTCCTTTGGAGACAGGCGAGAGTGAAGATGAGGACAAGCCTTGAATTTTTTGAGTAGAATAAGCTTACTAATTACTTTGACTTACTATAATATTCTACAGCTGTTTTGGTGTTGTACGGGCGTTGTAGTTCAATATAAGTTATAATGTTCGAACGGTCGTGTCGTTTGACCGCATTTCTTGCTTACATAATGCCACACTTTATTTGGCTGAGTTGCCGCTCCCCACTGGTACTATCGGTTACCACAACTTCGGTCAACCACTGGTTCGGACACTTTTCAATATCTCACTCAACTTTACTTCAATTCATATTCTGTCTGACCACATATCACTGTACACTTATAATACACTACTGCAAAGTTGAATAATTGAAATTGGTCGAGAAATGATTGAGATCCTTGTTCAGGTGTGACAGAGCCAAAGATCACGTCTGCTTGTCACCAAGCCGAGTCTGCCGTAGCGGAGTTTCAGATCTGCCGAACTACTCACCATTGATAGGATCTTGGACAGGGCATGGGGCGCGCTCAGGGCAAGGGTGCCCACACTCCAACTCCAAGCAAAACAATCCAGCACAAGTCGCGGATTCAAGAAGCCCTTGCTGGAGTCCAAGGAGGGACGTATAAGAGCTATAGGGCAGCAGCAAAGGCTCACCAGGTGAGTCTGGGATAATCTGTGCTTCGATGAACATTTAATAAGACCTCACATCTTTTATTTAGGTTTCTTTCCAGACTCTACATGATCGTGCAACCGGGCGCCACCAATCAATTCAAAAATATCATCCACACTTGTCAGCTAATATCATGTCCCATGGATCTTACACACCAGCGGCACCACCCACCCACCCTTTTGCAGCACCTTCTTTTGTACCACACTGTCCCAGTCATCTACATAGTTCCTACAGCCCCTCATAAATTTGTACCGCTTTATAATGCACCTTCAATAAAACGTTTGAATTGTTTAACTTTCAGTTAGAGTAACGAACGCTACGACTCGGCCTGTGCACTTGAAGGCGCTGATACTGAATGCCGAGCGGAGCTTGTTTCGGCGGATGTGACCTTGTGTTACTATCGTGTTACATTGTGTGACTGTCCGAACCAGTGGTTGACCGAAGTTGTGGTAACCGATAGTATGTCAGGGTATATCATGGCCAAACAAAATTGGCTGAAAGGGTAATATAACTCGACTCATATAAGGCTAAGTGAATTTCAGTGATGTGCGCACTACTGGACATATCGGTATTCCAACCTACGATTCGCCCTTCGGATCGTGACGTGACGAGCCCGCATTTTGTTTGACAGTCAATTCTTCGATGTTTACAGTATGATGAGTGTCAACGATTGCGATCATAATTCAGGAGATCTTCTAAGCGATAACTCTAGCCATGCATATCGGTTATTCATACAATCTTTTCTTCCCAGTTGTCTATGGAACGCGGATAACGAATGCGCTCGTAGTAAGCCTTAAACGCAAGTTCGGCATCATCTAGGAAGGTCTTCAGCAATCTGCAGTGTTCTTCGCATAAACCTTCCTTCTCCTCTGCTGTCACATGGAATTCTTTGTCTGGACAGGTAGATTTCAATTGCGCTGCAACCTTTTTTCTCCAGAGATTCCAAACCCTTGTCTTGTTCGGCACGAACAACGATAACATACGCTCCGCGTCAAAGTCTTCGTTTGTCTCGTTTCCATCGCTGAGAATAGAGCAGGCGAAAACAGCTTGGCTCCTCCTATTATGGAGGCAATACTTCTGTATCGCGCGTCCTTCAACCTGCAGCGCCTTGCAAAGCAGGTCTCCTTGTATCTTTTCGCTCTCAAGTGAAGAGAGGAACGAGTTGTAGACCCAAGATGCCGCACACGAGGCGAGAAACATCATTTGACCGAAGAGTGTTGCTTGGGGTATCAAGAGGAGCTGTAGCAAGAATTGTGCTAGTAGAAGGAGTGAACACAGTCCAACGCTCCGGTACTCTCGTCCACCATGCATGTTCAGCAAGAAATGACCCTTCGTTATTACATTCACATCTTTCTCTGACCCTATCAGAACGACGACATCGCGCGGAGTCAGAAGCAGACCATCCCCTGGGGGGACCCCCGGGGTCACAGTTTTGGGTCCCCGGAGATGGAGCCTCGCAGTACCGATCACGAAGCAGGTTATGCCACTTGAAACGATCCCGAGAAGGATGAGGCTGAAGGCATACCAGTCGGCAAAGACAGCACATGAGAAGCATGTCATGATGCTGATGGTTATGGGTATTGTAGCTAGTAGTGCGTGATGGGTGCTCATCATCCCCACTTCATCCATATCCATGACCTCTCCGACACGGACGACGGTCACTGATGCAGGTAATGTCTCCGTGCTGGCTTTTCCCTGAACTGCCATATCTTCCACCTCCTTGCTCATCTGTATTGTGAGGTATCCAAGGTGCCCCGTCGTCATATCTGTACCAGACAGCGAAGCGACGTATCGCGGCCCAGCCTTGCCATCCAGGCCAAACGTTTCAGCTGGTTCGGAATTTGGACCTGGGAATAATCCATCCCAAAATCGGGAGTTAGCTAACTGGCCGTATCTTTTGGCGACCGTATAGCTCCCTGGAGAGTTGTACCACCCCAGCCATCTTCGGCCGCGGTACAAGTGTACGGTACCCATGGCTGATAGTGTTTCATCACCGCCGAAAAAGCCGGCAACACCTGCTGAATCTAGTGAGAATGGTGAGCCATGAAATGGGATCTGCAGGTGCATTGTTGTGGATGTTGTAGATAACGGTGAATCCACAGCATGCTGGGTAGGTCTTCAAATATCAGCCCTGCGTTAACTTACTAAGAGCTGTAGTCCTGGGAGAACTCGAATCGTCCTCGAGGCAGCCTTACGAAATAAGTATATTGATCATCTGACCCCAGGGCCCCGAAAGGCACTGCGAACTAATATATAACCGAGCGCTGAAACACCGCATCTTTGATGGACTACTAGTTCTGTCGCAATTACCAAGGACACTCGCCCCATTTGCGAAAGTTCTTGTGCAACTACAAAGACCATCCATCAGAAAGTAATCCGATCGGGCGCAAGTTTCTCAGGAGAAGAAAACCATTGCGCCCACAGGATACCATTAGACGCCAACTTTTTGGAACACGCTGATGGGCCTTTCAAACCTGTAGTTGTCACAATCCATCGAATTTTCGTACAGAATCGAATGAACTCGAACAAGTGTGGCGATTTAACGACATGAGTGATAATAATTCCAAAGCTCGCCTATCAAATCCCACCCCCAAATAGGCTGATAATAGCTACAGGAGGAGGTCCACCCTCCCGGAGCTTTGTTTGCCCACAATAAGCAAAGACGTATTTTGAGGGATGCCAGGTCACTGTAGGTGACGGTGCCAATGCGGGAACACGATGCAATGGGGCACCCGTCTCTGTTGCACACTATTGTGCCCAGATCGTGTTAAAAGCAGATAAATAGCTAGAAACTGAGTCCTTACTATGTCGATGTAGGGTCCTGTATTTGCAATAGCGAGGTACTCTCCATCATACGAGAAGCTCAATGCATTGATCGCATTTCTGAAGGAATCAAGTCAGTGGAGAGAGTGGCGTGTTTTAATCTACTCACTCGCAAGTGGAGATTGTCCGAGCGCATATCCATTCACTCAGATCGAACATGTTAACAATTGAGTCATAGCCACCAGATGCAAGATATCTGAACACAACGTTAATGCATGTCGATTAGAGCATGTGACCGTTAATACGCACCTCCCCCGAGGATCGAGTGCTACTGCAACACAACCTCCGACATGAGCGGCGGGGCTTTCTCTAAGGGTTAGCGTTGGGTAGTCCATGACCCGAACGCTATGCTCAGAATGATGCGTCAGAATTATACCATCGCCGACATGATTGAACATGGCGGTGGATGCGACAATGCTCTGTCGAAAGATGTCGATAACTTGTTACATGATGGAGACAATGTGGAACAAACCCCGTCCTTATCTGAGAGATGCCACTGCGCCTTTGTTGCATCACCATCTTTTCCGTATGTTAAGAAAAAGAGCTGGTGCCCGGCCGAAGTAAATATCAAAGCCCGGCCGTCTGGAGAATAATTTGTCTGTACGGGTGAGATTTTCAGAATTATTTGCTGCGTGTGCCGACTTTCTTGAGTTCTGTAAGGGTTATTCACAATGCGCGCAAGGCATATAAAACTTACGTCGTGCATCCCAAAATACAATCCTTCTGTCCTTCTGACTCGACGTGCAAAATAACTCTGGATGAGTGGGATTCCATGATATATAGTCAACATCATCGGAGTGACCGCCAGAGAAATGAGTTGCAGCTCTTGATTCCATCTATGATTGTGGTAAGGAGTGTGGCTCCTGATGAGATACAATATATGGTACGTACGCTAGTTTCTGGAGTCCAGATCCGAGTAATTTTGTCGATACCAACGCCAGCTAAACGCTTCCCGTCGCAACTCCATGCTACATGAGTTATAGCTTGAGGCGAGGGTATACGTAGATCACGCGGTTTATGCGCAGGAAAGTTTTGTGCCTGAATCAATGGACTGCATTAACAATGCGAGGTTCTTTGAGATGTGCAAGTCCTCTATACGCACATGTAGACCGCGAGCAGCGAATGTTGTATGAAGAGGGGGAGATGGTGGCCGTTGAAGGGGTGCTACTTCTTCTTCCTCCTTGCTGTTTACTTGACTTGACATTGATGATGCGACTGAGCGTATGGTGTTTTGACTCGGAGCCGGACTTGCAGACGTTGTTTGCCACTGTTAGGACCGACAAAGGAACAACCAAGATCATCTTTAATCCAAGTCTCAGAGTCTTCACCTTTTCAATTGCGCCATTTTTTTATGCAACTCACAGGAAGGTCTGCACCCAGTTACGACCTTTGATTTATGGTATATCATTATCGACGATGTTCGTTCCGTCCGGGTTTTGGATATGGACGTAGACCAATTAACTTTGCTTCTCATCAATCAGATTACTGATCACCGTTGTTGCCCTTACAATCGATCCAGTTCAGCCTGACTGAAACTAGAAGAAAATGACGTTGAAATATGTCTGGTTAGATGTAGATCCGGTGCGCAATTGACGATTTGCTCTCGTTTGGTGGAGATGTGCTGATGAAACGCTTCATTCAGGGACATGATGATGCCACTGCACTTATGATGGCCTGTCAATTAGAGAATATCAAGCTTCTTGGAGTATCCAGTGTGTGTAAAGCGGCTGTCTCCTGCACAAGTCCTTTTCAAGCAAGTTGCTTAGGTTCACGGCAATGCGTCCGCTGATTGCACTGCCAATAACACTGCAAGGTGTCTGCACGCATTTGCTGCACCTTCCGATGTTCTTGTATATCCTGGCGCATGCAAGCCGTTACTTCGACCCACAAAACACGACCCTGAAATTCATGGAGAAGATGGCCTAGGAGGTGTTGTAGGGCTCCCTTCAGCTGATAGTCCTGAAGTTAAGGCACGATTCGCTCGGAAAGTCGATGGGTCATTGATCCATGCCATCGAGGGAATGGCAACAGCCATCAAGGACGCATGGCGCAATGGTACTGGACATCAAGTATCAGTTGTTTCCTCTGGACCAATGACGAATATTGCCCTATTTGTCAGCGTCTATCCCAACCTCATGGAAGCAGTGGAGCAGTTTGTATTTATGGGCGGAGGTGTGGGCGTTGGAAATAGATCTGCCGTCGCAGGTATGTAACATGTGGTACTCGAAGAACCAATCTTTACAATGACAGTGCAGAGTTCAATATTATGTGTGACCGTGCGTGTCTTATTGAAATATGTTACGGTGCCTGTCTTGATCCTCTATTAGCTGAGGCGGCTCAGATTGTCCTCGATGCTCCAGTCAAGACTGTCATGATACCCATAAATGTCACACACACGGCGATTGTCACCTCGGCTATCCATTCCCGCCTGAGATCACCCCATCTACCTTTCCTGGATGGCGTGTTGGCACATCCGTCCACCAATCTCCGAGGCACTCTGTCTTCTGTCATTAGTTTCTTTGCAGGAACGTACAAGTCAACATTTGGTTTCGATCAAGGTCCTCCTCTCCATGATGCATTGACCATCACATATGTGTCCCATCCCGAGTTCTTTAGAGCTCAACGTTTCAGAGTGGATGTGGAGTTACATGGTAAGCACACGGCGGGAGAAACAGTCATCGACGTCTGGAATTATCGGATATGTGATGACTCATGGGGCTCTAATGGGAAGAATTGCGTTGTCGCCCAGTCAGTTCAGGTGTGTATTCGAACGTACAGTAAACCCTCTCTTCTCACAATATCAATGTCCCTAGGTCGACCAATTTTTTGAATTGCTTTTGGAATGCGTCTCCCGATGTGATGCCATATCTCCGCTCAACGTACAACAACAATGATAATTTACAGCACCCTCACACTTCTGATCGACTTGCGACCGTTCTCTACATCTACTCACGCTCTACTACCATTGCTGAAGATTTATTCTTTTCGTGTATTCAAACGCGATGCGCCTTATGACCAGTACATGTAAGATACCATTTCTGCCAAGACCCTGCCGCACCTATTGTATTAAGTTGAAGACCCCATAACAGTCGAGCGCTTTCAATAAGGTTGTTCTTGGTTAGTAATTACGTCCCGCATGCTGTGCATACACGCTTACCATCATAGCCTGGTGTCTGTCACAGAATCCCTGTCAAATCAACATCTCATAGGAATTGGGTAAAGTTAGTGATCGTGTGGATCTGCTGGCCGCCTTTTACAAGACATTGAATGGTTGTTCTGATGGCCGCTACGCAAACACGTTGTCATTGCCACCCGAGCCAGGATCATCAATTCATTAGATATCAGATAGGTTCCAGTTACCAATTACGACTCCATGACAATCATTTTCGTCCGAAAACTTTGTTCCTTGACGTCCGTGGGTGCTGCTAGATGGGGGCGTGATGCCGTTAGGCCAGACGAACGATGTATAAATACATGTCATCACGCCCTGTTACTAGACAGACGCACCTCTCATCCCTGACAAATTTGCCTTGTGCTACTCGCTATGGGCGTCGACAAAGCGTGAGTGTCATGGTTCCAGCATACAAGCCTATTTCAACTAACTGTGACTTTCAGTGGCAAAAAAACAAGGTCTGTCACGGTTTTGCGCGTTATAGATACTGCGATTCTGATTTATCCCCTAGTCGTTTCAACTTCATTCGCAAGTCGACATTACGAACTGCTGATGACAGCACTACCCAGGTGTTATCCCTGCTGCTTGTGTACGTGTCGTTGCTAATGTTTCAATGTAGGAACTTGAAGCCCCCGTAGACGGCATCGAGGATGACTCGACACCCGCCCCGGAAGGGGAAGAGGCGGGAGACACGCAAGATGAACCAGACACGCAAGATGAAACAAATACGCAAGATGAGACAAACACGCAAGACGAAACAAACGCACAAGACGATTTACCTGGTCAAGATTCCTTACCCACAGAATCCCTACAAGACGAATCGCTTCACCAAGATTCCTTGCCCATAATGGTGACAGAATCTCCGCAAGAGGATGCAGAAATGCAATCCATGTTCCCAACTTCTGACTCCCCCGCCCAAGAGTTTGCCAGCATTGCGGAGGTTGACAGAGCCGACAGCCCTGTCGAAGATCCCGAGGTTATTCTCAAGAACCTACAGGAGACTTTTCAGAACATAATCGACGATAAATTAGCGAACATACCCCTTCGCTTGATAGACACCCACAGCGGCATCCTATACACCAGCAATGACCTGGAGGTAATTTTCAAAGAGTCGGAGGAGTATCAACAACTCTACGAAAATCTCCTGACCACCTCCGTGTCGAAGCTTCAGCGCAGAGTTAACGAATTCTTTCGATATGCCATGCTTTCCCACAAGTGGGCAAGTGCGAAGGACGAGCCCCAGTATTGGCAGATCAAGGGCAGCGTCTACGAGATGGATGCCCCGCTGGAAATTCGCAAGCTGCAACAATTCTGTACCACCTCGAAGAGAGAAGGCTACCGATGGGCGTGGAGCGATACGTGTTGTATCGATAAGACGAACAACGCTGAGCTTCAGGAATCCATCATCTCCATGTTTGCTTGGTACAAGGATTCGGCAATCACTATCGTTTACCTTGCAGACGTCTCCGATATTTCGCAGTTGAAAGACAGTCAGTGGTTTAAGAGAGGCTGGACGTTGCAGGAGCTCCTTGCACCTCAGTCTATTCGATTCTACAAGCAGGATTGGCAGCCGCTCATCGATTCCGATAAGAATCACAAAGTTGAACTTCTATCCATTCTCCACGACATTACTCACATCGATGTCGATGTTTTGAAGACATTCGTACCTGGCGTCGACAATGTCAAGAAGCGGTTGAGTTGGGTGGGCAGCAGGACGACTAAAAAGATCGAAGACATTGCCTATTGCCTCATGGGTAAGCGTCGCCATAGCTAATGAATTGTTCTAACGCCCTTGCTAGGTATTTTCGGCATCCACATGCCTGTCATGTACGGGGAGAAACATAACGCCTTTGTGCGGCTTCAGAAGGAGATCATGGCGCTTACCGACGACCTCTCACTCTTTGACTGGTTGGGAGAGTCATCGACCCTTCACAGTTACTTTGCTGCGCATCCGAGGTGTTTCATGACTCCATCTTACGACGCTCGACAGGACTCCACTTCATCGAAATTCGAATTCAGGCTACTCAAAACTTCGAAGCGCATCACCAGTGGCTTGTCTTCTTCGGCTCTCAAAATTGTCAAGGACGTTTTGAGCAACCCGCCTCATGGACGTTTCATTGCGAATGGGAGAATGAGCATGCCCTTTTTCGTTCACGAAGTGGTCACCCTCATTCCAAACCAAGACAAACCCGGAATGCTCAGCTATCTCGTCAAAGCTGAGGGACTCTCGGAGCTCGAGATCATCGTCACACAGCGGCTAGTTCCTTTATACGGCAAGAACCCAAGTCACAAATACCGTGTCGTACGAATGTGGGACGCGAGTCTTATTCAACGTCCTGGAAGCATGAGCATCGAGGCTGCTGATGCCTCGATTGTTGATAACCCTGAGTCTCCGGAGCCACTTACGACAGAGGACTCCCCGAAGCAGGAAAAGGAAAAGGAGAAGGGGAAAGAGAAGGGGAAAGAGAAGGACAAAGATAAGGAAAAAGATAAGGATAAGGAAAGTTGGGTCGGCAGATCCAAGGATCTCGTCGCCGACTTTGTGGCCGACATGGTCACCAACAGCACTGCTGCTGCATTTATTCGGCGGCTGCAAGAGCCGTTTGTTGCTCAGCTGCTTTGTTCGCCTGGTGACAAGCAGCCTTGGCGGAGGGTTGGAACCACCATCCGCGTCATTGCTCACGCATCCTCTGGGTCCATTAATTTCAGGGCTCCCGAAAATGTTATCGTGCACTAAAACTTCACTACTGTCGCTAATACCCCTATGATTGTGTTGTCTATATTTTACAGCTACGATCACGAACTCTATACTATTCATGAAACTATGGTACCGTATCAAATTACTTGAACTCTACTGTACAGTGTGATAAAAAAATGCTAAGTTGAGAAACGTCCAGTGTCAATCTAGTGTCAAGACTGTCCATGTCAGGCTCCTGATTGGTAATCTCGGGTCACTAGGGGAAGACGGGGCATTAGGGGGTCCCAGAACTTTGTCAAGTAAGATAACGTATCAACGTTAACCACGACCGTCACGACGCATGGGAACAAGCAGAACAGAGGTACCGCTTGTACACGCGGCGGCGGAGGACCGAAATACCTCGTAAGACAAGCTTTTCATCATGCCTCCGTTTTTACACTACTCGAAACGCTGCCAATCAAGCTGCGACTCCGAACCTGCAATACCAAATATTGTTGGTATGCAGTGCGAGCATCCGAGAGCAAGTCGCCCAACAAGCTCTTATCGACATCGTTGAACGCAGCTATGCGGTTACCGCAAGCCTCGAGGTCAAGTGATTGCAAGCCGCCCTGCTTGCTGCTTCTCATCTGCTCCAAAACCTGTTCTCTCCAGACCGTCCATACGTGCGTGTCGTTCGGGATGAACTGTCGAAGGATCTCTTGTGGTTTAAACCCTCTGTTCCCCCAATCTTTGTGCTCGCAGTCGGGCTGAAGGGTTAGGCAAGCGAAAACAGCTGCGGCCGTTCTTGTGCCCAGTTTGTACGTCTTCATGCGATCCTCCGACAGAGTCAACGCTTGGACGAGCTGTTCCTCCTGCAGGTATTCCCCGTCCATGGACGACAAGAAGAGATTGTACGCCCATGACACAGCGAAGGACATTAGGAACATGACCTGCCCAAACAGTTTGCCCTGTGGTATCAGGAGCAACTGCGTCAGAAATTGAATGACTAGGAGGAGCGAGCAGAACCCGATCGCTGCGTATTCGTCATTGGTCTCGGCGTCTTCATCGTGATCCAGTGTCTCTGGCCCGGGGCCACTCTCTGCATCTTTTCTCCCAAACATATGGTGGAAGTCACGGATCCCATCCCCTATAATCCCGCGTTTCCTCCTCTCCTTCCTAGCTCGCTTACGGACCCAGGGCTCGTACTCCAAGTGAAACTTGCCCTGCGTGATGGCAAGTACATTCTTCTCTTTTCCACGGACGACGATCACATGATTTCCGTCCATCAGCATGCCATCGCCTGGCGGTGCATTTTTAGAAGAGGCGGCACTCTGGAGGACTATGGCCGCAGAGCCGATGACAAAACACGAGATGCCGTTGACGAGAATGCCGAGGAGGATCAAGGAGAAGCAATACCAGTCATCGCCCCACGCACAAAGTATGCATGTTGCGACGCTGGTAGCGATAGGGATCAATGCGACGTGTTTGTGGAAGCCATCTCGGGCATGGATGACCAAGCTATTTTCGGTACCAGCGTCGAACTTGATGTCTGGCATGTCCAAGATGGTAACTTTATTTGCCCTTGTCTTTCGTCCCTCTACTATCACGGCTCGTTGGTCTTTGCATTTCTGCATCAACAGGTATGCGAGGTGACCCGTTTGTTTTAGGAATGTGCCGGACTGGGATGCGACATACATAGGACCGGACTTTCCATCCAGCCCTATGTACGTGGTGGGCTCTATATGGGCTCCTGGAAACATTCCGTCCCAAAAACGAGAATTGGCAAGTCGGCCATAGTGCCTCCCGACACTGTAGCTGCCCGGGGAATTGAACCAGCCTGTCCACCGCCTTGCTCTATAGAGATGCACGGTCTCCATCGCGGAGACCGCCTCATCACCTCCAAAAAACCCTGCGAAGCCACCGACATCGAGGCTGAAATGATCAGTGTTTATCGTAACTGGGGGCATGATGATTTGTGAAGACGTCCTCGCGCGCAGCCGCTCTCCTTCATATAGAATTCGTAGCAGCACCCTGAGTCTGAGCTAGCTCGCTTCTTTCCTGCAAAAAAGTTCGAACACTGCCTCATGGCGTTAACAGAGTTCAAGACCCCAGGACACTCTATTACAACATTCTTCCTTTTGTTATCATCTGCCGGACGGTCCGGCAGCGAGGAAGCTCCACCGACATCTATGATGCATCATCTCGACAGACATCTAGTATGGCCCCCTCCCCACCTTTCTCTTACCGCCTGTGATGTTTCCTCCCGCCGTCTTTCATATCATGTATTGTTTTTTGTGAATTGCCATACATGAGTGATGAAATATACGTATCTGTCTAACTATAAGTTTCAGTCTAACCCTCGGTGAAGAATCCGTGTGCTTGAGGGCGGTGCTTAGGCCTCAGGAACCAACAGCGCTCAACGTTTAACATTCGGTTCCAGTTATTGCTCGAGTTAACAATGTCATTATATTCAAAAAAAAAAAAACGTTTAACCATATCATATGCGATGAAATAGATCAAACGTATATAGGTATGGGTAGTGTAAAGGGAAGAGATGAAGAACGCAGAACCAAGATGCCAACCAGGGATATCGCAGGCGGCAGCGCCAGCCTGAGGTTAGTGGTAGCACGAGACAGTCATGGTCGGGTGTACAACACCAGGTTCATGGGTCCGTGACTCCGTGTTGGCGTGCCAGGATAGAGAGAGGGTTCACGACGTTGCCCTCGGAGCGTGGAAGTACAAGAGGTCAAAGTGAGAAGTGGAAGACTGTAACAGGCCGCACCAGGTTAGCGGGAGCACGAGGAAGGTCCCGATTGGATATGTGGAGCAAGGAGCAAGGGTGGGGAAGGTCTTGTGTTGGAACTTGGCGTGTAGTATGAGGTGGCAGAGGTTGTCCTAGGGCGCAGGTACTAGTTGCGTCGATGGCAACGTCACATCGTCACTGCAGGATGTTGCGGAGGGTTGCTTGGATGTCAGAGCCGCGAACGACGGGAGGTCCGACAGGGACAGGGACATGGTTTGACAACGAGAGGAAAAAGAGTAATCGAGTTACGTAGCCGCCAGTCAAACGTCCTTGGGGTCCATGCCAGGGCTAAAAAGACCGGCTCCAGAACCGAGCTAGTTCGACGCTCATTGATGAAATCCGGTTGTGCTGGCAATAGCTTTGGTTCATCATGCCATCATCGACCGTAACATATCACTCATGTCAGTGCTTCAGTGATTGTCGACCGCGTCACAGCCTGATCTGACACAACCTTACCTTGATGCCGTAGTGTCGGCAACCTCCAAGATATCCGACTTTGATTCTGGTACACGGACACTGGCCACATATTGGAGTCCTTTCAAGTTGTCGAAACTCTGCAGGCACTCATGTTACAGACCATGTGGTATTTCACATTTTGCCAAGACTCAACACAGAAACCTCATTATGAAGGCTGATACTTCTCGGAAGATGGAAGTCCAGGTGATGTAGTGATTCTTTTCTGCTACTCGGACTACCATATCCGTGACCTCGGCAGGCATCAGTGGCAAAGATTGAATATGGGCCGCGTCCGTTGCTTGAATTACTGTCTTTTCCCCATCTCATCATTATTTTGATCACAGCAATCATCATTGTTTGACTGTAGTCAACTCATTGCGGGCTATGAATAAGTCGTACTGCCATGCAGGCATGATACGTACGCCTCATATTGATTAACAATCGACACTGATCACCTCGCTACTGAGCGGCCTCAGGGACGGGACAATTGAGTCTTGCCTCGATGTATCAATATCGTGCACCACCCACGTCGCATCTCTTGGGTGGGCAGATCAAAGAGCATGTTGTTGAACTCGTCAGACGCTGTGAAAAATGCAGCTTGATCTCAGCACTCCATCCCACGGCTGCTGATGAAGGAAGCCAGAGCGGTTGACAGCGAACCATCACATCGATCAAGATCCTTATTTGTGAATTAATCATTCTACACCTCGTGTATCTAGTATATATGGGTAGAAGTAGCTCAATTAAATGATATATTCCCTGTACATATCATCATCAATCCAATCCCAGTGGCGCGTAAATTGAATTAAAGCGCCAAGCCAACTATTACGAGAGCTCGGGTCGTCCATCAAGAAATATCTTGTTCGCACCCGTGATGGAACGAGGAGGTCTACATCTCTTACGACCTTCTCTCAAACTGCGCATCGCTTCTTCCAGGTTACCGCGTCCAATAGATGCCGAATGCTCGGTAGAGGGTATGGGTAAGTCGTGTGAGGGATCATGTCGTGCCTTGACGATCTGCATGTCAATAATCCGTGGAAATGCAGAGCTGTACAACGTAGGTCCTCTTACCTCTTCGGAGCTACTTTGCGACACCTTCCCCTGAGCCAAGGCGGGGACCTTCTTCTGTCTATCGTGAATTTCCAAAGCGGCTTTCTGGCCGGTAAATTGAATCATAACTCCACCGGATCTATAAACGACGCGTACCTGTAATGATGATGAAAATGAACAGATCATCCCAAAGAAGTCATCTGGCTTCGGTCCTTCTGGTGAATTCAGGTCTTCGCCATAGTAAGAGAACAGAGCTCGTAGGTCTGTTTCGACGAGCACAGCCATGTTATTGAGCGCGTCGACGCGTTGTGCTACTTCAAGCGTAAATGGCTAGTGTTTATCAGGCATCAGCACGCGAGCTCCTTTAGAATTGAGTAGTATTCACCTGCATGATTGTCACGAATTGGTCATTATCGGAGGGTGTGCGAATCTGCTTTAGCAGACTTATTTCTTCTTTAACCTTGTCGAGCGACGTAAGTAAAGATTGGACGTTCTGTTGTAACGTGGGGAAGGAGACTAAGGCACAGCATAAGATTATCCCCAAAGATATCGGATGAAATCATCACTTACTGCGAGCAGCAGATTCCACACTAGGCATCTCATCGATAAAAAGTGTAAGCGACGGATCAGTGCGAATGAGGACTCGTGCAACATAATGCAAGAGAGTAGGGCATTCCGAGGTGCCTTTCGCAGTCCTCGTTTCCTTCATCTGCGACGTAATGCACATCGACAACATCGTCAAGAAAGCGTGTCGCCGACTTACCTTTACGAGCGCCTCCAGGCGAAACCCACAGGCACCTCCACGAAAGCTAGACCCATTCAATGCGTTCCCAACTGCGAGTATTGCCTAGAATCCTTGTCATCACGACTGAGTGGTGGATTCGGCAACGAACGCACCCGTAATGTCAGCTTGAAACGCACAGATGCTCGTAATTCTTTACACGCATCATGAACGGTTTTTAGATCCGGACGGATTTCCTCGATCTCGAGTTCCAGCTTTTGGCGATATATCATGCACTCCAGCCGCTGCGGGAGTCTTGGAATCGTCATAATCTAAGACGCTGACTTGAGTTGCAAGTCATGGAGTCATAAGCAGCACTCACGGCACTTAAATATTGATCGGCCTTCGCTAGCTTGCTCACATCTTGAAAATCTTTCATACGAGCAACCTTTTCAAAGACATTTAAGAGTCACGGTAGAGCGAAAAGGCAGTCAGTGATGACGGACCTCTTCCGGAGATGGTAGCTGCTTGCTGATGGCTTTCAAGTCATCGATAGACAGTTTGTCATTGAGTCTCAGCAGAGCTTGGCTGATTTCAAAAGAGGTCATTTTAAACCGCGAAAGCATGATAGCTAGCGAACGCAAGTTGTCAGTTGCCTTATGACGGTTGTAATATAAACCAACCGATGTTATTAGCGCGAGTAATATCAAGAAGAGTTGTAACACTTTGTTTTCGAGTGGGATTTGCGGCTTTGGAATGCGAGGTTGGTGTATTATCAATTGTGAACGTTGCTTCAAGATCATCTAGCTTGAAATCCAGTGAGTTTGACGGTTCCTCCCATACTGTGGCGCTGCAATTCTGATCATTGATTTTGGTCCAGAAGAAGGGCTTCAGTCTTGGCCCAGTGGGTTTTGCTTTATTTCCTATCCTGATTGCAGATCCACTCGGTGGGGGCGGAGGTGGAACTCCTGGGGGTCTTGGTGGAAACTGGAATGATGAAGCGTTGAGCGGAGGAGGCAGCGGGGGTGGAGGTGGTGGAGGTGGAGGTGACGAAATTGCGGAACCTGAAGAAGGGAATGATAGGAGTGGTGGTGGCGGAGGAGGAGGAGGGGGAGGGGGAGGAGGGGGAGAATGAAAGGTCATCTGACTGATGTCCTTCGACTCAATGGTGAGGGGCTCTTTCCGATTTGGAACAGCCCACGGAGAAAGAGGTGGTGGAGGTGGAGGGGGTGGAGGAACGCCGGTCGCGTTCAATGTTGTGCTTACATCTATTTCTTCGGGCGTTCGCACAAAAATCGCTCTAGATTTGAAACCTTGTGGCGGAGGTGGAGGGGGCGCATTCCTTGACTTGAACTCGATTTCTGACATAGATGTCGAGGTCGCAGCCAATAGCTGCCTGAGATTTGAAACCTCTGTCTTCAGTGCTATTAGTTCGTTGTCTCGCTTGGCAAGATTCTCAATGGTGCGGGTCGCAATGAGTTGGGCGTCCATGTCGGAAGCTCTTTCCTCTTGCCTCGTTTGAAAACGTGAGTAGACTGATTCAAGAGCTCGTTTGAGGTACACAACCTCCTTGTCTTTGGTGGAAAGAGCATCACTCATTTTACTCAGCTGATTCATAATCAGCTGCGCCACATAGGTTATGGATGAGTAACATGCCTGAAGCTGCAATTTATTCATTTCTTCATGGAGCGAGTGAAGCCTTGCCCTTTCGCGCTCTTTCCTTGCTTGGTCCTCCTAAATCAAATGGATAAACAGTTGTTCAGCGAAGTGAATTAATATAACCCACAACATCGCGCGCGTTATTCGAAATTTGAGAGTTCAAGCGCTCAAGTTCCGCCTGTAGTTGGGTAGCTTCCTTCTCCTTCTGCATCAGCCGTTGAACAAGTTTGTTCTGTCGCAGAATCGGTTTGACCATTACCACTGATATAACAGTATTCGCACCTCATTTCCCCCTTTGCTAGAAGTATTCGGCTTCTGCTGATTTGATCCTGTGCGTTGTTCAAGCCTTGTCTTGAGTGCCGAGTTCTTTGTTGTATATATGAGATTATTAACAAAAACGAGCTTGGATGCACGCACCGTCTGGATCAGATCATCTATTTGGACACGAAGGTTTTCCAGCTCGCGCTTCGTCCCACTATCGACGGCATCTATAATTATATCCTGGCCAATAATGGGCCGGATTGCATCCAGAAACCTCGTAATCAGAGGGATCCAGCCCAAGTCACTACGTGGAGGGTAAGTGCGCTTCAAGACACACCACGAACCAACGCTTACATATCATCTGCAGTAAAAATCTGATCCAAAAATGTATCCACTATAGCTAGTTGATCAACTTTGACGTTCCTGTTACTCTGTCAAATCATGTCATCAACCTTCTGGAAGAGGACTTACAATTCAGCATCACTCTTCATGATAGAAGATAAGTGGTGCAAAATACTCATTGATATAGACCCGAGCCCCACGTTGTTCGCGCTTTGTAGAAGATCATCCAGGAAAATGTCTGATTCAGAGCGTTCCCTTCCGTACCCCTGACCGCCTCGCACGGCGTTTCGTGTTCGCTCTCGTAGATCCTCTTCATCCTCGTACTTCTCCTCCGTATAAAGATCCAGTTGGGTCAGTAGAGAGTCTGGCGGTTTTGTATAGCGGAGAGTCTAGAAGATGGCTCTAGTTATCGTACAAAGTGGCATGATGATGAGCCAGATCATTTCTTACCACTATGACTTCATTTAAGCCACGCCGTCCGAACTCTTCGCGCAATAAGATGCGGTCTTCCAGGGATTCAGGACAGTTAGTGAGGGCATTTACGAGGGCCATGAAAGCAGTTCGTGCCTCCCATATACCATCTTCATCATGTGAGGATGTATTGTTGGCTGCAGTGTCGTTACTCTGGTCTGATATACCCAAAGCAGCAACCAGAAACTCGAAGCGGTACTGTTCATCATAGGCGATGCGATATTCTGATGATGCAGCTATGACGGCCTTGTGACCCTGATTGGGCGAGAGTACGCATATTGCGGCGAGAAGTTCGGCAGCAAGCATGCGTGTCTTCAGAGAGGCACCGTAGAAAGAATACGCTATATGAGTAATGATTGTGGGAGACGACAAAACGCTGTCAAATCCAGCCTACGAACGGATCAGGTCCATCATGAGGCCTAGTCAAACGAAGATCACGTTTACCTGAGTGTTGAGGAGTACCCTGAGGCATTTGATGATCTCTAGCAGTACTGTGCTTTCTATGTCCGCAAGAACTGTCCTCTTCCCGCCCTTACCAACGAGTGCCGCAAGCGCGCTACCTATTGCGTTCATGCCATCTTCCGTGATAAATTCCTCGATCCACGGTAACTTTGCAGTAGACAGATGTACTCGGAGGGAAATCAGATGCTTGACAACCCTAGCATCCGTCTTCATGCTGCGCAAGCCGTCAACATATCGCTTTGCAGATATCGTACTCTCTGCTTCGGCATTCTTCTCTCCACCTGAAGACGCCCACCAGTTACCAAACATACTGCCAGTAGTCTGTGCTGGCAGGGGTTGCGTCGTCTCCGCGACTTTGTCAAATTCGCCACTAGATCGATTGAGAGCGGGGGTCATAACCGGTGGCACAGCGGCGCTTGTACTCCAAGTCACCATTGATAAACGCTTCAGTATTCCTGAGTCGCCTGTTAGCTGTGGAACAAGACGAGGAAGGTAAGCTCCCCCGCCAGAAACTGCCAATGTGGACTGTGTAGACTGAGATGGTCGAGGAGTCCTTCCGTCGAGAGTCGAATGGAAAGCCCGTGCTTGGTCAATAATTTGACGTTTCTTAGCAGCTGGTAATATATACATCTTGTCCCTTGCATCTCCTTTCAATCCCATGTGGTCCTGTTGATAAAATGAAACCGTGGTCATAGACAGATAAGTACAGGCTTTCTTACGAGGCAACGTTCGAACTCGGCTTGATCGATCTCTAATATCTCATCTTCTAGAATACTCGATTGCGTTACCGACATGATGCTTCCGCCAGTCCGTTGCTCGACAAAGACTGGATCGCTCACGCTCATGCGCTTCTTTGACAACGACGGCGACGGCGAGGCAGGAGGTGCCGGCGACGGCGAGGCAGGAGGTGCCGGCTGCTGCCACGCAAAGAGACTCGTAATTGAACCACGCCAATCTGGAGAGGCTGATCGAGCGGTGCTAGTATTCGCCGTCAGTGCATCGAGGGTAGACTTCTTCTGCTTTGTAGTACCCTCCGCATCGTCCGATTCTGCTTGTATGTCCTCAAAGCGCTTCAGGGTGTCCTCGGAAGGCTGTACAGAAAATGGTAAAAGAGCTCGCGGGCGAAGGTACCATTCCTCTGGTACGCAGAACTGCAATGTAGGTTTTTGGCAGGAATTTGCCAAATATGACTGGACGAGGTCGGACAATACTGACGAGGATGAGATCCTCGAAGCTAATAAGGAAGTATACGGTATGATGGATGAGCATTACATTATAAAACAACACATCAGCCTCACCGCCATCCTGAATGATATATTCAAGGTTACCTCCCCCAGCCATGGGCAAACTCTTAGTAAGACCCAAGTCCTCGACCACAAAACGAATGACATCCTCTACGATCGAGCTCCGAGCATAATATACCGTCCAAGTAAACCCGTCATGAATCTCGGGCACACGCGCAAACGAGAGAGACAAGGAGAGAGCCGCGTGTAGCGAAACCAAGCGTAGTGTTGGGGAATGCAAATGGGACGTCAGAGGAAACGTGGAGAAGTGCCTCTGAGATGAATTTATCACTGGATAGTTTGATTGTTTCAGTAGAGGAGCGATGGGAGTCGATGGGTCGATTATGCCTAAGTCATTCGGAAGACGAAGCGGTAAGTTTCAAGACCAAGAAATACAAGCAATACATGTGCGCGAGATTGCGTACCATCCCCGAGAGCCTCGAGTTCCGCCTCTTCCCACTTACGACCATTCGGTTGACTACAAACGTGCTGCAGGGCCCAACCAGTATCATGTAGCTCCCCGAGGACACTAGATATCACTTCCTCTTGAGCAGTCAGTACTCCGATAAGGTCCTGCGCGAGTGCATCAGATGACACGCTAGGGTGGTGAAGAGATCCGTTAGCCAGCAGGACAGGTACAATGAGCGAGTCGTCTGCCATAGCAGTTTACGTATTTTACAATCGTGACAATGCTAACTTCATCCAGTTCGATCACCCGATGATGGCCAGTGGAAGTCAGAAGTTATGTTACTTGAGCTCGTCTCAGTTACTAGAGTCTAGGCCTGCCAGGTCCTGCCTATTCTGCAGATGAATTCCGGACTGGGAAAACAGGTCATGGGAATAAGATATTTATTCTAGGTTCCGGAGAGTGAGGCAAACACCGCGACTCGACTCGCTATTATAATGCACAAGGGGTAAAGTGCTCAAGCGCTCATGGCGAGCAGTCCGTCTTCGATCGATCCTCACTGTCGGGCAACAGACACTTGTCCAAGTTCACCACTACCCCAACCAATATCTTTCCATCGTATCATAAAATGTCGGATCCGAGTGAGTGGAATGGAATAAATACAACAAACAAGACAACAAGTGGGCGAGACTGTACAAGAGAGCCCAACAGATACTGGGAAAAATTGGCGACAATATCATGCCACAGACGAAGTGCCCTCCGTGTCCACCGACGGATGCACCATATAATACACTCTTACATTTTCTCCATATTGAGTGCTGGATGACTGAGCCGGCGCAGACTCATCCGTCATAGACTCTGGCAGCGAGTCTTGAACGTCGCCACGCACCTCGATGAGGTAGTTGTCCTACAAGTTATGAGCATAGAACGACAGGGCAAGACCACCAGAAATATCTCACCTTCACTAACTTCCTCAGTAGTTTTGAAATGAGCTCCTTCTCATACTCCAGTTCATCCACATCCTGAATCTCCGATTCCTTCAGCTCCAAATACCAATCAATCAGCTCATCACGGTCAACTCCCCGCCCAGTCTCACGCTCAACTGCAGACAGATGCAAAACTACAAGGCTCTGTAGTGTCATGTATTTGTCGTGCGTTATGATCATCCTTCTCTTTGGGGCGGGGGCAGGCGGTGGTGCAACATCAGGCACCATGCTGGCCGCGCGCGACGTTGACGATGGTCCAGCACCACCACTGCTCGTAGCAGTGCGGTTCAGGGCCATGCCCAGAGAGCTTTCCTCCTCCATCTGGTCCATCGCTTCTATCTCTGCTGCACTCATCTCGATATCTTGGCTTTCTTCAATTGCATCTGAGGTCTCATTGGCAGGAATGTTCCGCGCCTCGCGCTCGCCCTCTAGTTCTTCCTCATCGAAGTCGATATCGTCTTGTTCGACGTGGATGATACTTTGGCGCAGAAGAGTGTATGCTTCTCGCACGAAAACTGGCGTGATTTCTGCTGTGCAGTTGGCACGCGCGATGGCTTCGCTCAAGCGGATCATTGATTCGAGTTGACGAACAGTGATCCTGTAGGAATGACGCCCTGCTCCTGTTGCGTCATCCTGTCGGAGGATACGGTACTTCTCTACAAGGATATCGGCGGCCTCTGGAGTCAGCTGCACAAAAATCAGTAATATCCGACAGACATCAGGTTGTATCCTACTTTGGGGTTAAACGTCCTGGCATACCGGATGTACCGCTGCAGAGCCTCCGTACTGAACTCCGGATTAATAGCTTCATCCTGGAACCGATGCACGTTTACAATGTGCTTAGCGATGTTCAAATCCGTCTTCTCATCGCACTCGTCTAGTACAACAAAGAACAGATCGAACCTGCTCATAATCGGAGCGCTCATAGCGACGTTGGCTCTTAGCGTCCGCTTGCGATCGTAGCGTCCACCGATGGGATTAGCTGCAGCGAGAATGCTCGTGCGAGCATTGAGGGTCGCATGGATGCCCGCCTTCGCAATAGAGATTGTCTGTTGTTCCATCGCCTCGTGAATAGCAACTTGGTCGGAAATGTCCATCTTGTCGAATTCATCGATAGCGCAAATGCCATTGTCTGCAAGCATGAGTGCACCAGCTTCGATCGTGAAGTCACCGGTCTCTTCGTCTTTGACGACGGCAGCTGTCAGACCTGCTGCCGACGAAGCTTTGCCGGATGTATAGACTGCTCGCGGGAGAAAAGAGCAAATGTATCTGTTAGTGCATTAGCAGTTGGTTTAGTATGCTTTTATCAGCAGCTAAAACGCACTTCAAGAATTGTGATTTTGAGGTGGAAGGATCGCCGACAATGCAGATGTTAATGTCCCCACGGAGGTGCATGCCCTCAGCTGTTTGTTTGTGGACACCGCCCATTAGCTGCAGAAGGAGTCCTTTTTTGACAATTTCGTGACCGTACACGGTGGGTGCAATGCTCTCCACCAGCCGAGAGTATATGTGATCCGAGTCGATCATGCTCTTGAGCTCATCAAACTCAGGCTCTGTCAGTGAGCGGAGGAATGCCTGTCCATCTTCTTCACCCTCCTCCTCCTCTCCGCGAACATTAGTGCCACCCTAGAGGAAAAATTAAGATTCTTTAACGTGATCACAAGCACACATACATACCCTGCCATCAGCGTCATGTACCATGCAGGCTAGGAATGCGGTCTTGTACTGCATGTCCCGCACACCAAGACTCTTGAGCCCCGTCACACCACTTCCACCTACACCACCTGTTGACGCGTTTGCCCCACCCTTACTCGCTTCACGCATTAGCTCCGCTTTGTTTCCACCTGGCAGCCCGAGCTGGCTGACATCTGGGACAACAATAAAGGTCCCAGTGAAAACACATTTATCTCCTGCCTTGGCACGTTCGACAAGTTCAGAACGAAGGATGACGTCCAGAGATCGAGGCATGGAACCGGTGGGTATCTCGGATGGATTCTCCTGTATGCGGACCTTCTGCCAATCCGTGAATTTGGAAGTATCGATTTGAAGCTGCCATGCGACGCGGTTTCCACATGTAGGGTTAGGACAGAGACTTGGCTGGACGTATATAAGCGCCCACATCAATGTATTTTTGAGGGACGTAACTTTACCTCGGTGTATTTGAATTGCTGCTCTATTTCGTTGACGAGACCACCGCAGACTTCACAGATGAAGCTACCGTACAGGAGTTCAGGCCTCACTTCGCTAGTGCGAGTGACAGTGCCGCTGATACTCATGAGGGTGCCTATCTTATCGGTTCTTAGATCGCGGATGCCGGATACTAGAGGTAGATGGTAGAATGCGATATTGAATTCTCGTGACTGGAGGTTTGCAGAGTCGGTTGTAGCGGCTGTAGGATTTATCTTGAGGTACTCGGGCTCATATTCTGCGACAAGATTGTGCAGGGCGCGACGGAGGTAGGAAAGGAAACGATAGTACTGCTTCTGAATAGCGTCTGCAAGGACGTCGTCTTTTTGGAGGAGATGTGTAAAGTCGACATAAAGGGTGGTTATCTCGTATTCACGCATAGTGTGGATTTGCTGGATGTAGATCAATTCGCCCTCGATGACCTCTGGAAGGTCGCCATCGGATGCGGGCGTTGAGGCCAATGCAACTTCTTCAGTAAACCTGCAAAAAACAAATCAGAACACACAAAAGATATATTTGATGTGACCTACGTCTTCAAGAAAGACTCAAAGCTCTCTGACACGCTCTCGCCAACAGCATCTCTAACAAGTGGGACATCACCGTTTTGTTGATTTCTGGGTCGCCTTCTCCGTCTCGCTGTAGCACCGTCTTCTTCTGCCTCCTCAGCTTCATCGTCGTTAAATGCAAGTGCATCAGACGCCGGTCTCCTGCCTGCAGATCTGGGTGTTCCATTAGAAGAGGACATGGTGGCCATGGGAGCGCTGCTTGGTGGCAACGACGACCTAGGTGCTGGTGGAGATGGTGGTTCGTCGATATCCATGTTACTGAATTGAAGGAAGAAAATGGCAAATCGATCGAAAGTTGATGAATACAATTACTTTGATCGCGACGCGTTAAAACACGAGTTTGCCTGCCCTCAAGCGCGAGGTGTCACATCTGTGACACTGACACGTGATGCAGTCAAGCTTAATACTCGCGTGACCATGACTCACCTAATTAGTCTTGTATGCAGCAGCTGCTTGGAAGCATGCAAAATTCAGTACTCTATCTCAGTCTATGTTTTTAGCTTAGTACCAGCAGTGCTGTTGTAATGCAGGTAAATTAGGGTATCAGCTTTGTATGAACTGGTATGATGCAAGATTAGCCTTTATTTGCGAATATCACTGCGGGTCATACTCTGTTTGTCCTCACTCAAGGCTTCAAACGAACGCTTCATTACTGTCACAGATGACCGCCACGGATTCCGAACTAGAGCCTCTCGATCCTGCATATGTGGCAGATGTGCTTTCCAGACCTCCTTTTGTTCAGATCCCAGGCGTGTGCAACGTTCGCGATCTAGGTTCATATCCTACTGCGACTCCAGACGTAGTTACAAAGCCTGGTTATGCCTATCGTTCAGCAGAGCTCTCCAGCATCACCGAAGAAGGTTCATTCTTCAAGTCTGCTTAATATACGAAAACTCACTCCAATGCAAGGTGCACGGAAAATGGTCTCGCTCGGAATTTTGACCGTTTTTGATCTACGATCAGATCCGGAGATGAGGAAGTACAGCTCTCCGATACCTACCATTGAGGGTGTAGATGTAGTCCCCACGCCTGTGTTCAAGAACGAGGATTACAGTCCAGAAAAGCTCGCCAAGTGCGTACGTGCTGCCACCGTACCGCCCCATTTATCACTGACCTTCCTCAAGAAAGTTTGAACTCTACGCAACCGGAACAACAGAGGTATGCGACCTGATCAAATATTTTGTTATGTAATCGAGCTCCTGCAGTCTTTTATGATCCTTTACTCCCAAATACTAGAACATGGCGGGCCCGCATTTGGTACCATTCTGCGCCATGTCAGGGACAAACCAAACTCTCCTTTCATCTTTCACTGCACAGGTTCGTTCATACTTCCTCTCATTTCGGTAGTTTCTTAATTTTTGTTAGCTGGGAAAGATCGGACAGGAGTCATCGCTGCCATCCTTCTCAAGGTAATCGCTACCGTCGGTCTCTTTCAGCATCATAAACTCATCCCTTCTAGCTAGCAGGCGTGGACAATCACTTTATCTCACAAGATTATTCCCTTACACGAGTAGGGCGCGAACCAGACCGCGCAAAGGTCCTAGGAAGACTCTCGAAAGAGCCTTTGTTCGCTGCCAACTCTGAAGCTGCAATGCGCATGCTGACATCTCGGTATGCAAAATACAAATCCTCCAACACTGATCCTCAGCGCATTTCCTTAGATACGAGACCATGCGAGCCTTCTTCAATCTCTTGGAGGAGAAGTATGGCGGCGTAGAGACGTATGTCAAGACCTATACCGAGCTAACAGACCAAGACCTGAAAGCCATTCGTTCAAACCTCGTCGTCACAACAAAGTCCCGGATGTAGATATCTTGATCTCTTGTCACTTACTTTACATCATATGACCGACGCCCATCGCCACTGCCCATCATTTTTTCATGTTATTCACCATTAAAGTATTATGTGCATGTATGTACCGAGAAGTCCGCTGCAAATCAAGCCAGTCAAAATCAAACCTAATCACCCCTTCCTGGGTCCCACCACAGGTAAGCCCAGAGTCCGCCTCGTCCTCTGTTGCATTACCCCTGGTGCTGTCGCACCCTGTAACGTGCTCGCCAGCAGCCCATTCTGCCTTGCCTTTGGATTGAGCGGGCTCAGCGCAGGCTTCTGCGGAATAATCGGTGGCACCGGGAGGTCGCCTGTCACTCGCCGCCGCATCGGGGGTTTGGCGGATACGGGCGGCGAGAGCGGTGTAATAGTGATATCATCCTGAGATGAGGCGTTCCCAAGATCCTGACGTCGCGCTTTCTCGTGCTTGCTTTGCAGTGCGCGGAAATGATTGAGAAGTTCTTGCCATTTGATCTCATCGCGGCCGAGCTTGGAGCGTGAGGCGATGGGATTGGGTATCCTAGAATTTGGTTATCATCAGCGCATGATGAAATGAGAATGCATAAACTCACGCTTTTGGAGCAATATGAAGGAAGCCGGCGGAGTTGACTGCGTTAAGACGGTTACGGAGTGAGACGAAAGCGGTAGATTGTGGGAGCAGCATGAGTAACCCATATAGACACTTGAACAAGTAGGGGTAACGTTCAGGCTCCAGGAGTTGAAGGCGTAGGTCTTCCGAAACATCATCAATCTCTGATTCATCTCATTAATAGATAACTCACAAGTGAACACAGGAGATTCAATCAGCTGCACCAATTTGTCGACCTGGACCAGCAGTGGAACGGTGATCTCCAAATCAGCACTGGCGTGACATTTATTAGTAACAATCAAATACGTCACATAAAACAAACCCACAAGATTGATAGCAAATTTGATGCATGCTCGTAAGCCTGCGCAAGCAGGCACAACGAAAACACTGCAACCGGATTATGACACCATGACCTGTAAAGCGTGGTAAACAGTGCTTGGCCATCTTGCTGCACATGTCACATCAGTCAAGAAATCAAACGAGAATGCGACGAACCAACCCTTGTCTCAAGGCTCTTCAGCCGTTTGCGAAACTCCGCCAGTTCAGGCGAAGTAATCAAGATCATATTCAACTTCTGTACGATGTCGCTTGCAAACTCCAGATCCTGTATAATAACAGTCAGCTAATATTGCAATAGGGACCACGAAAAACAAGCAACCTCTTCTTTCTCTAAAATCTCTGCAAACGTTTTATATATCCTCTCCGTATTGAGATTAAGACACAACTGGCGAATGATGAGACTGCCACGGGCCTCAAGAAGCTTCCTATCTGTGCTGAAGAGTTCGAGAAGATTCATCATGAAAACCTTGAAATAGCTCTCTTCCGAGGAGGACGATATTTGCGCGAGGAGCTGCAGGTCGTGCTTGATAACCTAACAAAAATATGAGTCACGCGATGCAAGTCGATGCATATTTGAGTACCTCTTCGGACGAATCTGACAGCGTCTTCAGCAACGCCGGAAAAGTACCATCATCCATCGCAAGAATCTGACAATCTTCTCAGTTTGTACATTCTCCAGACGGATTCAATCACACCTTCTTGGGTGCTTTCTGGTGCAGCATTATAAGCCACTTCAGTGCAGTAACCCTAGTTTGCTCATGTTCACTCAAAAACTGTATCGTCAGTTCATTAACCGTCGCCTGATAATTAAACTGGTCTGCTTCCTCCTGCACGGGCGAAGGGGGCGTTGGAGCTGGAGCTGGCGGAGGTGGTGGAGCACCCGATACACTATTGGATGACATGCGTGATTGAGGCCTGCTCGAAGACTCCGTGACGGTAGTTTGCATTGTCCCTGAGCGAGGACGCTGTGTCAGGGTGGTCTTATCGGTTGAAGACGACGGCTGGTTATCGGCCATTGACTCGGGAGAAGAGGCGTCTCTGGACGGTGGCTGGACGGTTATTTGCCGTGAAGGTTGGGGATTTGGGGCTGGTGAGCTTGCTGGCGCAACTGGCTTCTCCGTTGTGTTCTGTCGGGGTAGGCTCTCCACTGGTCCGGGTAGGTTTTGAATGACGTTCATAAGTAGCTTGTTGGTCCGGAGCGCAGCCGACTGGATCATAGGAACATGGTGTGCTAGATTCGGGAGTATGGCAGGAATAAGACGAGGCGTGAAAGGCACCATAACATCGGGCACAAATGTCAAAAACTCGGCAAGCCAACGAAGGGCCGTAGATTGTTGAATTTCGTCATCTGCATGCAAGGTAAGTACCGTGCAATGTTAGCTTCGATGGAAACAGCTCACGTTGGTTGTCGAGTTGTTGTATGAGAATTTCTATTATGGCTGCATAGTCTATCCGTACACCCTGCCCCGGAACCAAGGCTGCGCGAGCAGTGAGCACTTTCAACGAACGCATTTAAACAACACCTACCCCCAGTGCCACGATAGTCTTCTGATTTGTGCTCATCCTTTAAACTGAACTCTCCATCATGATCGTGACCAAAGTCACTCTCAGGGATGAAAAGTGCGCGTTCAGAGTGAGACATCGTGATGTCAGGAAGCTTCTCATCTGGCCGTCGTAGATCGGAGGATTCATCATGTTCTTCTTTGCGTTGACGAACCATGCTGACGTCTCTGATTTCACGTAGGAAATCGGCAAGAATGTTTTCCGTGGCTACGCGCACATCCTCGGTTGGGTCTGATAAGTACTTCCTGGACAGATGCATCAGCGAGGACCTCGAGCCACAAACCTTCCGACTCACAGGAGGCCGTCTAAAAACTCTGGGAGGTATGTTATAAGTTCGAGCTCCGGAACCGAGTCAAGCACCGTTATCCATGATACTAAGTAGCTCCTTGTGAATGGACTGATAACATATATCCTGTCTTGCAGAAGTGGAATAAAGCGCGCGAGGGAGAATGCCTTCTTCTGCACAGAGACGTTTTCTCCTAGGGATCGGTCATCGGGGTAAGTAACAAGTATACTCTGCTCCTGAGAATCGAACAGGTCACGAATCCTCTCCGTCTCTGGATACTGCGGAATATACACCGAAGCTGTCTCTGCCACGATATCCTTCAAGAGTCGATCAAGCAGCTCCGCTCCATTCTTGACTGATAGTTCTGAATCAGCGGCTAGCTGAGAAGTTCGGCTCAGTCGTAATGCAAAACTTGACGAGGAGCTACCGCACTTTACTGAGGGCGTCAAATATAGGGTTGAAATAAACAAGAACTTCGCCCTTGGAGACCTTGGCGATGTTGTACAGACATTCGGCGGAGAAATATCGTATTCTGTTCTCAGGATCCGTAAGCATGCCAGAACAGGTTCGACGAATTTCTCCATGTAAGGGGCGACGTCCACACCGAGGGCAATGGCTGTACCAGCTAGGCCAATGAGACCTCCGTTCCTGATGTGAAGTGGATTTGACGGATTGCTGAACATGTCCACCAACTGTTCAATGATCTGGGTTATCCGACGCTGGTCACTTTGCTGGTGGCATTCCCGAATCTGCCTGAGAACGATCAACGCATTAATATTGACTGCAAGTGAGTATTACTACTTCTCTAATTCAAGAGCGGCTGCCTTTCTCTTCTCATAAATCTTGTCTACAAGCTGTTTTGCCACAGTAGTGTCTGCAAGACAATGTCCAAGTAATAATTTGACTGTGAGCAAAAGACTTACCCATGACTCCAGTTACCCTGCAGTATACAACAAACCTGACTGCACAGATATTATTGAGAAAAGCGGCGTCAAGCCACCTCTGGTTGACGGAACAAACTGAGTATACCAGCCCGCCGCGTTCGGTGATCGCCACGTCACGTGATTCTCCTGACAATGCACAGTCGCTGAGTCAGCTTACCTCAATTTATTTATGTTGAGGTACTATTTTTGACTCAGATCGCGGATTTTCAAATAAGTCGAACTGTCCAGCGTTGCATATAGGGCCTGCGCAGGTATTACGGTATGGTACTATCAGTCAAAACAAACAGGCAAAGTGTTGAGTATTCTCATACGAGTTATGTAAGACGGGAGGTTGACTATCATTATCACAAATCAAATGGGTTCTAACTTCTTGACTCATTTAGTCTG
>NW_024539695.1:0-79172 GCF_016647785.1 Suillus fuscotomentosus
TACTGGCGCTTGAGGTAGCTATTTTACTGACAAACACTGTGAGGCTGTACATCCTGTGAGCTCTGTCTCTCTGTGGGTTACTGTTGAAAAAAATTCAATGCCCGGGAGAAATGTGCTGTGAGTGCTGTCCTGCTGTGGGTTACTGTAGGTTACTGTCGAAAAAATTTGATGCCCCGGAGAAATGTGCTGTGAGCGCTGTCCCTCTGTGGGTTACTGTGGGAAACTGTCAAAAATGTCGATGTCTGTGGGGAAATTTGTAGTTTACAGATGTAGCATGATGGTCATCAGAGGTTACCGCCCGGCATTTGCCATTGTCTCTTCGTCTCCCACACCTTCGGATTCGTACATCCTCCATAATAAGACTGTCGACTTCTTCCAGCCAACAACCTTGTGGAGACTTTCGAGTCAACCCTTCGTTCTCAGGATGGAGGGGCGACACATTATCTGTAACATGTAATCTCGAAATGATGGATTCCGAGGAGGACCGAAGGCAGGGGATCGGTAGAGCTAAGAGAGACGGTTTATTTGTACGTCCTGCTAAGCACTACTATTGTGCATGTGCAATGCCAGCAGAGTCCAATGAACCTCGGATATGACTTGCTCTCAGGTCCCTGATATTCTATTGCCGGTTGCTGGACCAATGCGTTGTTGTACCGGCCTACGTTTTGCGACACGAAGATCCCCGAAGCTGAGTTCAGGCGTCTCATGGATGCTGAGAGAACTTCGGAGTCTCCTCGTGCATCGGGGAATGCGAATTCGGATTTCGGGAGATCGGCAGCTGAGGCTCAGTCCAAATTCTAGAGAAGAGTACTCGCTAGGTGTGATGTTATTTTCTGGATACTGCGCAGCTTATCATTCTGCTAGACAACTTGGACTTTTACAACGTGTATATGGCAAGTTGGCGGGCCTTCAAACTCTAAGAATATGCTTCTCCGTATCTTTCGTTGCATATGACTAACTGGCACAAGTCGAAATTGTCCACTTCATTAGCAGAGCCTCTCTCGATGTCGAGTCTCTGTCGGTGACTTACCTTGATTGGGTTTGGCACCAGGAACCCAGTTCACAACTGCAATCGTTCGGGAGCTGACGAAGTATTCTACAAGTTCACAATGGGGGTACAACCGTAAGTACTTGAGTCATATATCACGCACTCGAGTGCTCGAGATGTCCCTCTGCTCCAAGGTCTTCACTGTTCAAGCAGCAGTAAAATTTGCTCAGAAAAACTCCGCATTGAACAACGAACTACTTACATGCGGTGCCATCAACCGCACTACACCAATGCGAAAGCAGACATGACTCATTCGATCTCACTGCTCAGGGGTAACACTCATATATGTAGAAAGGCTACCATACCGGTGAGTCAATAAATTGTGGATGAAACTGCTCATACTCACCTCACCATCGACGAATCGATGTAAGATTGCTACGCATTTAGCGCCATCACAGCAATTTTGATTTCCGCCGCAAGTAGTGCCAATTTGTTGGCATTGAGCGCTGACAGCCATAGACACCGTCAAAGCAGCAACAACGGTGAGGATGACTCGGAAGGAGAAATGCATTATATGTGAGATGTGATATGGGATCTCAAAAATCAATTTAAAGGGAGACAGTAGGAAGACGGCTAGTTTTTATGATGTGAATACGTGATTCTGCGCAGACCCTATCCACCTTACATCCGCCTGATATTTGCAATGCCAGCAGATTGCCGACAGACCTTCGATCTGATTTGCATTGTCCTTGGTACTATGCTATCGAGCAGTGGAAGAACCCAAGGACACGATGATCCCAATTGCAAAAGGGGGTACGCTCCTCAGATATAATGTTTTTAATGTACATCAGGAAACAAAATTAGACTCTGACATTGGTCATCAAAATGTGTTCTTTTCACAAGGAATACAGACGTGGCAATGGGCAGATACATACATGACATATACGCGGGTCTCCAGACTTGAGTAGATGGCAGAACTACTCAGGGTCAATTTTGCCGGTTGCAGCCGGTAGAGCTGGCAAAGCTGATTGTTTTCCCGGGGTGTCATCTTAGACTACTATGTTTGGGCTACGCAGACTGTGACTTATGTGTAGGATATTCCTACTATTGCAAGCTAGCCTTGATACCATCCTACCCCTCTATCATCTGTGACTCATTCTCATTTTGCTTCCTTAGTCCATGGCAGTGTCTCCGATCCCAATACATTACCACGACATGGCCAGGTTCTGTGCATCACATACAAATTGACTCTGACCATTTTTATGCGCATGCCAGCGGAGGTGCATGTACGAGACGACCTTGACTCTGCCTGGTTTCACTTCCCGAAATTTATTATCAAGTCAGTAGAAATAGTTCTTACTCGTCGACTGTTCAAGCAAGCTCAGTTTTAAGATGCGATCCTCGCTTCCAAAGGTGTGAATTGCCATCGCCTCTGCGTCGGCGATTCATCTCTAGAAAGAGCAAAGAATAGTGCGTTATATCATAGAGTGCACGCGTGAATAAGTCTGGTTTGAGGATGTGGACAGGAAGAATTATATCTTAGGAACCAGTACTGTGTTGAAACAGCGAAGCAGCATTTGAACAAGAATTGTCGTTAAGCCTAAGCGGCAATTCTCATGAAAGACGCAAAATACGCATCAAGATCCTCAACGCGATCCAGTGGCGCGATGGCTCCAACATAGCCATCAGGACGAACAGCAACCAGCGCCCCCTCAGATCCCACTCCATAATACGAGTAACCTCCTCCTCCAAAGCTACCAGTGGCATCGGTGTCATCGATAAACACCCTACATAAGAGCACCTCGATCAACATTATCGCACTTGATACGGATGAGCAGGCACTCACTTTGACCAATGAGAGCGAAGGAGCGTAGGGAGCCGCAGGAAATCAAATGTGTACTTCTGGCCTTTGCTGATCGTGATGACATCGAATCGTGAATTCTCAGGCGTCGAGTAACGATTCAGGAAGCTCTCAGGTTTCTGCATGTCCGTGACCATCGACTCGACCCTCGCTTGCTGAAGCGGATCGCTGAAATCGCCGGTAAAAACAAGTAACTTGAAGAGAAAGTCCGAAGGAAGAAGGTCCTGGAGCTCGAATGGACATGTGTCTGCTGCCCGCATGAGTTTGTGCGGAGGTACACGTTTGCCGAGGACGAGGCCGACGGCCAACTCCTGATTCCTGTCGTTTACTGCAACTGAAGGCTGATAATGTATCCCAATGCCACTGGTGAAGTCTGTTTGGTAAGTCCTACAACCTCATGGGATTAGTAACAGGAAAAGACTGTTGGTAGCATAATATTACTTCAAGAAATGTTCGGGCGAAATCCCATTGCTGCTCGGCACAGTCAAGGGCTTGCTACAGACAAGGGCGGCCCACATTTTATCAAACGCAATCAGGTCTAATGCGAATTTACGACGCTCTGATTCATACTATCGGTCGGGCGTGAGAAAGGAGTCAAAGAGCTGCACAAGAGCTTGCCGTTGACAAAAGGGACATGTCTGCCCATCCACGAACAACTAAGGAAAGTTTCCAAGCTGACAAGGAGATTTAACTCGATCATGACAACAGGAGCAGAAGACATACCTAGATTATGGCTGTCGTTGATACTTGCGTTCATCCCTTGTCCTAGAAGCTCTATTGTAACCAGACCAGAGGAGGAGGCTAAGAATTAGGATGCTTACCCGCTTTTGGAGAGTGAGTGTGGCAAGCATCGCCAGCGATAAATACTCGATTTTCGATGGAAAACCGTGAGGCCACTCGTTGTCCAACTTGAGTGAAAATGTCAAACGAACACGAATTCGTAGCAAGTAGTAAGATGCGTACCGCTATATATCGTCCACCACAAAAATTCGCCCTTCTGGATAACCTTGTAAGGTTCAAGCGACTTCTGGGCAGTCTAAGGGGGACGTCAATGACTGCTGACCATATAGTGGATGCCGCTTACTTTAAGAATTTGCTCTGGACGTATTTTCTCCTTGGCTACTCTGCCTGTCACTGGATCGATGACATCATTAACCTCCAGTTGTACATATATGCGAATACGATCCTTTTCTCGGGGAAGGCAAATAAGTGAGCCATGGTTAGAATGTACATAGGTCTTATTTCTGATATCCGGGAGATCAGTGTCAGCAGTAAGGTCCACGACACCCCAGGTGGAATCTAACGATCGAGACTGAGCTTGCTGAGAATTCCAAGTGATCACCATTCTCACCAGATTGTTCTCCATCCATCGCAATATCGAATTGTTTGCGGGTCCATGAGTGAGCGCCTGTCAATGTAAATGATTATATTGGCTATATTGACATCCTTGAAACGCACCATCACCACCGACAACAAATTTAGCGTGAATAATCTCTTCTCGTGGTTCATCTTCAGATTTGTCTAGTTTTTGGAGCGTAACGCGAACTGGATATGATGTAGGATCCGTCAACTCGCTTTCATCCTTGGAGAGCTCTATCGAAATTGGTATCGTCGATCGATCAACCTCAACGCCGAGTGGTGCCATGGAATCTATGAAAATATCTTGAATGGCTCCTTGATGGAGCGCAGCCTCGATCTCATTTAGCTGATATAATTTCTGTCCAATTTACTTATTAACACACCTCAAATGGGTATCTTGCAGACGTAGCTGTCACATTTGTTATTTTGTTAGTAAGCTGATGGTGGAAATTCGGTGAATATCCTTCATTGATGCGGGAATTTACGAACTTCGATACCGCCGGTCGAAGAAGGGTTATAGAAAGCCTAAGATGCAATGAGTCACATATCCTGTAAGCTCATCTGAAAGGCGTACTGTTAGATGGATATGGCAAGACTCTTTTAGAAGGCGCTCTGCAAGTCCATAACTCTATGTCTTGTTGATACCGAGTTTTAGTCAATCAGCAAGGAAGCATTTTTACCTGCAAAACTTCAACAGTGCGAGGTGCAAATCCGTCACCATAGCCAGTAGTTATTTTGAAGGCCCTAATGGAGAAATGAGTTAAAAGTAGGAATGAAAGGGTCGATCCACTGACCTTTGGTCGACGATGCGGACATTCACTCTCGCATTTGCGAGGGCATTCGCGCACGTGAGGCCAGCAGGGCCAGCACCAATGATGAGAACGTCGACTTCAGAGTGGCATACGAGCGGCACAGGCATTGCGAAATAACTTAGCAATGGTGGAAATGTAGAGGAGTGTGTGATGAAACAGGGGGTGCAAGTCCACAATCCTCAAGAGAGTATTCATGGTAGAATAAATAGAAATCAATCGCGCCCATTGCTCAGGTTGATTGAGATACGAATCTTGTACGTGGTAGTACCAGTGATGTAAATGGCAACTCTGCAAATGCCGCTATCATGATGCTGCGGTAGCTGAGCGCTGAGCGCTGATCGGGGTATCTTTGAATTAGATATAGCAGAATCTTTATGAGGTATACGACGTTACTGCTTACCTTGTACAGCTGCCCGGAATGCCCTTTAATGATTTTTTTCGCACACAGGCAGTTCCGTTTTGATCGAGGATTCTTTTGGTTTTCGTTTCGAGTTACCCATTCGAGAAACGTTCGACATCATGATAGGTCGACCCAGGTCAGAGCATCGCGGGTATGGTATACCCGCTAGCCTTGCTGTCTAGAGAGGAAGGAGGATGTCTGAGGATGTCTGCGTATCTACAATGTGTCCTCCTCGGACCCCGAACCTCTACGACCCTGACTGCTGTCACGTGCATGGCCTCTGTCTACCTCTACGCGCCTAACTCGTCCTAGCCTGCTCCATCCTGACGCTGCTCACTTTCGCATGACTCTTGTGCTGTGCTCCCCACTACGATGGGTCAACCCGTGGTCTAACCCGCAGGTGGTACGGATCACCTGCGGGTCATATTTTTCGAAATTGTATGTACGAGGCTTAGTAGTCTGAGTCAATAACAATTTCGTTTCTGTTTCCCTTCCCTTCCCTGAGGCTTTCAAGTTGTCTTTGCCCTTTGACAGCCATCTGAGCTTTAAAGGTTTGTGAACTAACACCGTGATGGAGGTCAGCATAAATACTGTCCGCGATAAACAAAGTCTGCTTTGTTTATCACTGCCTTTTGGCGTAACTGTTAAGGGACGACAAGGCATGGTCACGATTGTCATTGTGTTCGTAACATAATGAACTCAAGTTGTATAATACATGGTCTTTCAGTAATTATCTTGTGCATCAGATTGCAGACTCGCATTATAATGCATACTTCAGTGGTGAATTTTCGTATGCATCTGAGAAACTAGACAGCCGTGGCAGCATACCGATCAAGTTTGGAGCGTCGCGGCAGTGGCGCAGCATTTTCCTAGTGCCTTGTTACCAGGCATCCGGTGTTCATTGATGATATCATGGAGCTGGTTTCGTTGGCACTCTTGGTTCTACGATGTCCATACTAGCTAGCCGCAGGGTACAGTCGTGGTGTGACGAAGCGACTCGACTCATTAGATGGAGGTGGCCAAGCGCGGATGACCACTGATGCAGATGGGTGATACCGAACTGCCTCGTGTCTGTGTCTATGGAAATGAGGATGGTTAGCGTGGTGAAGCAACATAAAAACGCACAATACACGCACCTTCAGAGAAAGACACCTACAGTCCCTCGGCCGTGCTCAACACCATCAACCTCCAGTAAAATGTCAGAGCTCATTCCAAGCACCACACCCATTCGAGCTTTTGAAGATCATGAGGACGCCGTAAGGGCAGTCGCAGTGTTCCCTGATAAACGACGAATGATTACGGGTTCGGACGATAATACACTTCGTCTTTGGGACTTGGAGACAGGCGTTGTGTTGAAGAAGATGGAAGGGCATGGCAGTGCGGTGTGGACATTGACGAGATCGCGAAATGGTAAAATAATAGCAAGCGCTGATTGGAAAGGAGACGTCATCGCCTGGCACGGTGAAACTGGCGAATCCATCACCCAACCCATCAAAGCCCACTCAAATCAGATCACATCGGTGGATTTTGCTCCGGATGGTATGGTACTGGCAACTGGTTCATGGGACTACACGGTGAAGTTTTGGTGTACCAAAACGTGGCAGATGCAAGGAGAACCAATCGAGTGTGGTCATATTGTCCTCTGCGTTCGATATTCGCCTTCTGGTGAACTTCTTGCCATCGCGACAGACCAGAATATCCAAATTTATAACCCAGGTACAAGGGAAGAAGTCGCATCTTTCACAGGCCACACAACAATATGGAGGACTCGGATGTCACTCGCGTGGACGCCCGATGGCAAACGCCTTCTGTCAGGAGGCGGTGATTACATATTGGAGTGGGACACATCAACCTGGCAGCAGATTGGTCATCGCTGGGAAGGCCACACTAACACTATCAACGCCATTGCCATTCATCCCGCTGGCATCCTCGTCGCTTCTGCATCTCATGACAAGCATGTCCATCTCTGGCGGCTCTCAGATCGCCGAACCATTGCCATCTTCCAGCCTTCATCCTACGCGGAAGTTATCACGTTCTCTGTGGACGGCAACCACATCCTCAGCGGAGGTCATGATAACAAGATCTCACAATGGGCAGTACCCAGCGACGTCAATTCAAAGGCGAGTTTCCATTTTTGACTCTCATCATGCAATTCGAGCATCCTTCGTGCAGATCCTTGACATCACAACAGCCCGCGATGCATGTCTGACTGGGGACTTGTCTATCGCTGAAGAGCTCCTCACCCAAGAAATACACACCAACGCCGACGACTTTACTTCATATGCCAATCGTTCATTCGTTATCTCCCGGCAGCACAACTGGGACAACGCCCTTGATGATGCAATTAAGGTGAGACCCACCCATCATTGTCCTCTTATGACATGCTAACTTTTGTCCGTGACATACTAGTCACTCAACAGTTAGACCATCATTGATTGGCTTTATCTCCAAAGGCATCGCCTTCTGCGGAAAAGGTCACATCCGGGAAGCAAGGGTAGCATTCGACGTTGCATCCATGTTCACGAACCAAAATTCAGAAACCAACCAATTTCTTCTCTTGATCAAGGTACATTTAATTCGTCTCCCATGCTATCCGCTTCATCCGGTATTCCAGGCCATCGCACTCTTCAACGCAGATCAACACGAGGAAGCAATGCTGCTCATCAAAGACCTAGTTGCCGCTTGTCCAAATGTCGATCCTCTTGCGCCTCGTGTTGTGGAGGTGAGTGTCATAGGCTACGCTTGGTCCTCAATACCGACCTTCGTCGCTCGCACATTAGACATATTTACGTGTTCGTCTCGGAATCACAGCCTTGGATGGTGCGCATTACGACGAGGCCGCTGATCATTTCACTGCTGCTGTCAACTCTAATGCATTCTCGTCAAAATACATTCATTTGACATATGAGGACTTGACCATGGTGCGTCAAGATAATGCATACACAATGCTTTTTGTAACCTAGTGCTTTGTCCAGCTCTTCGGCTGGGATCTCGAGTCCTTGTTGCTTACGACACACCAGCAACGGTGCCAGGCATTCCTTTCGGCAGGTAAACACGATGAAGCCCTCGAAGCACACAAATACATGATGGATGCCATCGACGAGATTGCGAAGGCCAGCTGCCTCGATTGGTCCAATGGCGAGTTTCAGTGATGTCACCCGAGGCCATCATACTCACCTGCATTTGACTCAGAATTCAAGCAACAATGTAGCTTGCTCTATGCTGCCAACGGAAATGCCGCCCTCGCTGCCAGCGATTATGACAGAGCTATTGACATATACTCGGTGGTAATCAACTCAAACTCTGCATCTGATGTTGTCTTTGCAAATCGTAGCAAGGCAAAGTTGGGCAAAATGCTATGGATGGACGCACTTCTCGATGCGCAGAAGGTGAGATGGGAACTATTGTCCCACAACCAATGCTCATTGTAGCGATATACAGGTAATCGAACTCGACTCTTTGTCTTATCTTGGATACAATTTGAAGCACGCGGCGCTTCATGGTGCGGAGCGCTATGATGAAGCGATTGAAACCTTCCAAACGATGCTCTCGATATTGGACAATGCACCTGATGTTCAGACACGAAGTAAGTCACCGATAACCCATTCGTCGACATGTTTAACTCATTCTCCAGACCTGCGCCAACAGTATCTCAGACCTTCTGAAGTAGAACGCGTCATTCGACAGGTCATTGATGCCCAACTCGACAACGTTCCGCTGCGTTCACTCGACACCACCACTGGTCTCTTGTGTAATCGAGAGATGCAGATAGACACTTTCAAAATGAGCACGCAGTATAAGGCGCTTGTGTCATCAACAATCACGCATGTAGACTTGCACATCGAGCACATCGAAGAAGTGGTGAAGGGATACCTAAAATATGTCATGCTATCACATAGGTGGGAAGGGAAGGAGCCGCTGCTGCAGGATATCCATAGCAAGTGCGTGCACGACTCGGAGTTGGACCCAGTTGGCGGCATGACGAAGCTGCGGTCCTTCTGCAAAACTGCTCGCGACGCGGGGTATAACTGGGCATGGAGCGATACATGCTGCATCGACAAGAGCAACAACGTCGAAGTCCAAGAATCGGTCAACTCCATGTTCGCATGGTATCATCATTCCGCGCTCACAATCGTCTACCTGTCTGATGTTCCGCCTTCGTCAAAGTCTGGCGGACTGACAAGGAGCGCTTGGAACACGCGCGGATGGACGGCTCAGGAATTCGTTGCTCCCAAAGTCATTCTCTTTTATCAGAACAATTGGACTCTTTATCGTAATGATCGTACTCCCAACCACAAGGATTCTATCGCAATCATGCAGGAGATGAAGGACGCGATGGGCATAGACCGACCGGCCGTTGTGGCCTTCCGTCCCAGTATGCACAACGTGCGAGAAAAGCTTCATTGGGCGTCAACCCGCGTTACCACGCGTCAGGAAGACATCGCATACTCGTTGTTTGGCGTTCTTGGCGTCCGCCTGCCTATAGATTATGGTGAGAAGCAGAACAAGGCTCTCGGGCGGCTCCTGCAGGAGATCGTGGCTCGGTCGGGCGACATCAGTAGTCTGGATTGGGTCGGAACATCGTCAGAGTTCAACAGCTGTCTACCAGCCTCCATCACTTCATACAAAGCTCCACCATGCGAGCTACCACCCTTACCCGAAGATGATATTCAGTCATCGGTTTCTTTGTTACGAAAAACGGCGGTTGCCGATTTCGCTTCAAACTTTTATACTCGACTTCAGAACACGAGCGCCCCTCGCTTCGCGGCACAAAGACTGCATCTGCCCTGTATTGCATTCAATGTCACGGAAGTTAGACGCCGGGTGGGTAGTCCAACTCCTGAAAGTCATCTCACGTATGGGGTGAAGGCAGACGGACTTCACGACTTGCTTATCACCACGGGAGAGAACCTAGTTAAATTCTGGCCGGCAAGGCCCATCGAGCAACGATTTTTTCTAGTCCGTCCCTGGGATCGGTCTCTTCTGGAGCTACTTGACTTTGCAGAATTTCCAGAACTGTCTGACTATGGAGATGATACGGAGAGCGAGGAGGATTATGGGACGCCGCCTTCTTCTCCGTCAGACGACTGGTCCGGTGGTTCTCCTGTAAAACAGGAGATGTCTGATTTAGAATCACGAGCATTGCGGTTGCTTGTTCGCCTTGGGCAGCCTTTCGGCGCATTTTTACTAGCGCAGCAGCGCAGTGGAGAATACAAGAGGATTGCGACGGATCATGATATCATTGGACAAGTCCAGGACGTGGTTTCTGTTGGAGACTTGATGGACATCAGGACCATAGAAATATTGTAGTGGTATGTTTTTGTTTCAAAGTTTTTGGACCTCTGAACGTATCGCATCTGTACTTTAGAGATGATACCATACAGCTGCAGCATACGTATCACACATGCATGTTAGATGTGGTTTTCGCACATAGGTAGCAGCTCGGGTACAGATTATGCTCCAAGTCCCGTCGCTTACTAGATGCTTCGTTTCTGCTGAAGCCGACTAGGCAGATCGTTAGACAAAAGTAACGCGATAAACGGCCACTTGAAAAGGCCTTGTTGACAGTGCGGCGCATCTCAACGAGAGCACGATGGGCCTCAGGTGTAGTATACTTTGACACTGAGCCGCTAAGAGTTTGCTGGGCACCCTTCGCATTCGGACCCTGAGTCGAAACACCACGCCGCTGAACATATCCTTCAATGCACCGATTGAGGTTTTTCGTCACTTGTCCGGTTTGCATGCGTTTCATGATGATTGATGGCCAACATCGCACTGCCATAGATTGAAGTCTCCTACCTGCGGGTAGCCGGTTTTGCAAGACCTCGTACCCATACCCGCGCGGGTGAACAACCACGGATACAACAAAAATCGCAAACTTGCGTCATATATGATGTTGTACGCGTACCCGTCCTTGCCTCCAACATCAAGTACAGCTACGGGGTTTAGGAGTGAGAACTTAGGAAGAACCAGTCAAAAAAAGAAACACATCATGAAGGACCTGCGCGGCTGCTGCCGTTTAATTAATCTCCCAACCCCAATGATCAAATACGTCCAGAAACGCGATAAGTGGGACATCTTGTTCCACAGCTGTGGCACAGACGTAGCTAGAGTCAGGTACATCGTCCCCGCGTTATTATTGACATGCGCATGACGTGGCTCGATAAGCTCTCTCTCTAGCTTATTAATCCAATCGTTTGGTGCGCTCCTTGTCGCTCCATGCAAGTACCGCCTGAACCTGTGGAAGGGAGCACTGACGGAACAGGCGACTCACCGGACGGCCACACAAGTTTCTCGAAGAAGGTATTCGAAAAGCCTTTCAGCGTGCCCAACAGTCTCGCAGCGACAATGACCAGGGGGTATGCATATCGCTTCGTTTTTGGGCGTAAACTCTATTTCGGCTCGAAGGTGGACGGCTTTTGCTAACAAGGAATGAACTGATGTCCTCGGGGAAGTTGTCTATTTTTGGAAAGATTGTGTAACAACTGACGACCAGCCTAGTAGTCCTACTAATGTAGTTAGCGGGCTGTTCTGGAAAATGAAGTTGTTCTGACCAACAAATGATATCTATGATTTGTTAGGCCGCAAACTTTATTTCGAGCGGAAATGAGCTTACTGTCCGCATAACGGAGCCGATGTTATGTGTTTGCATAGTTTCCACGATTTCCGGTGTTACCTGTTGGCGAAAAACGCTCTGTTGAGATCCGAGTTGCTCGCCCTTCTTTACCATTGACCTGGCTTTCAAATTCGGGAGCAGGCATTGGTATCGCCTCAGAAACAGCGGCAAGTGTTCACGGGTCTACTGAATTGCCAGAGGCAAAGAACGATAACAGCGGTTCCCGAAATCCATAGTCCTGCTGGTTGTCACCTCGCCTTATTTTGGAATCCTGACGTTTGGCAGATAATTTCAACTGGAGTAGTGCTGACACGTCCAATTTCGGCTGACTAGAGGGTTGTTCGGTCTCAGATACCAAGGCACAAACGCTATTGTCGACAGCCTGACGTCAGAAGTTGCGAAAGATGTTGCAGCCATCGGTGCACAAACTTGCTGCAGAGCTAGTTCTAAAGGTGAGCGAGTATGAGTTTCCTGTAGGAATGAGCTGTTGTGGGCGGAAGCCAAGTAAACGCACTGACAATCGACAAAGACACACCGATATGCATATGAAAAGTGACCGGGGCAGTGGGGATAGACAACATCTTCTTGACGATATTCTCAGCAACGATTCCATGATACAATCGTAGTGGTTTGCCTTCCTGTTGTAAGTCAGACACAACATGGTACAAATTCCTAGAGATGTGATTCTATGCAGGTTCTGTCAAGGTATGAATGAAAACATGTTAGATTCGATATCTCCGTTCTTCGAAATGCATGCGATTACAATATGACGTCCTATCATCCATCGTGCCACCTAGTGATGTGCACGGCCTGGCCTCAGGCCGTGGGCCAGCCGAAGCCAGGCCTATATAGGCCAGGCCCAGCCAGGCCAAAGCTTTGGTCAGGCCACGACTTTGGCCTGGCCTATGGTTCTGAAAAGCCAGGGGCCACCGGCTTGGGCCACGGCTTTGCACACTTTTTGGTAAGATGTTTACCAAAAAAATAGAATGCGTATTCAAGCCAAAATTGGTTCCAGCATCCGGCACAATGTTCTCCCGGCTTCGATCTTGCTCCCAACATGTGCACTTAGGTGTCTCAAACTCATCAATGTTTCGAATATACTTCCAGGAACATGGTATGTCTCTGTGCTCTCTGCAATATCAGGCATCTGATCATCCAAAATGACTGAACTAGCCACAAAAAGACCAGCAATATAATATGAGGTGAGATACTCCGAGTCGTCTTCCCCTTGTTGAACTGACCCTATGCCACCCACTATTATCTCAGATGATGAGGGTGAAACTCGTGTTGCTGTACGTCCAGTCCGCAAAACCAAACCTACTGCAGCACTCCTTCATTCAGCGGAACCGGCAACTCTTTCCTTCCAGAAAAAGGCTGTCAACGACTTTCGTATTGCTGAAGCTGCGCGATGCACCAAACAAGCAGAAGGTACCGAACTGTCATCTGTGGCAGGCCCTTCACAGCAACCAACTTCCACCACATCTAAGACTGCCGCTACACCACCAACTTCGCATGTCCCCAACCAGACGAAAAGAGTTCGTGTTGACTTAGAGGAGATTTTTGAGGACGATGAGGACGACGATGATGTGGAGATGCGGGAAAGTGCATATATTAATCCGAAGTGTGAGTGCTACAACCTACTTCTAACTGAACATTCTTATTAATTTAAAGCATCAGCAAAAAAGAAACGCATCGAGGAAGCGGACATTGACAAAGATGTTGACAAAGATGGTATCCCCATTGATGTTGACGTCCAATCGATTGTTGATGCATCATCGACATGTGAAGGTAGAACGGCTGATATTGAACAGTTTTTCGGACCAGCATTCAAGCAGACAGGAGCAAATGGGAAGGTCAAGAAGCATCGGAAATGCAAGAGCTGCGCGTAAGATTTCGGCCATCAATGTTGCTCACATACTCACCCATATTTCATAGGAAAGGCTGTGTTCTTGTAAACAAACCTACAACTCTTCGTCGGCACGCAGAAGCAAACTTTGCGGTACATGCTCATTGATCACACTGAATATAAACTAACAAATACTCTAAACTAACAAATACTCTTACAATAGGGAAAATATCAAACCTGGGCCAAAACCAGCAAATTCGATTCGATGTTGCCCGGTGATGTCAAGGATCGCAAGGCCAAAGCCATGCGCGCTCAACAGGTCATCAATTCGCATCTTACTGAACGTAAGCTTGCAGAGCGTGTGGTTCCATACTCCGACAAGCTGTTCAAGACTGCAGCTGTTGAATGGCTCATAGCGACGGACCAGGTGTGTCTGTATTGCTTGATCAGAGTCTATCACTAATATTTGCTGTGTTGAGCCCATCCAAGCCCTCGAACATCCAAAATTTAAAGAGATGATTGATGTGGCTGCTCGTGCTACCAATGGCGTGAAAATTCCTGGAAGGAAGGCAACGCGGGCGCAGATTATGCGCATGTTCAAAAATCACTTAACGAAGCTCAAGGCAACTTTGAATGTGTGTCTATGTGTTCTTTTGCTTTCTGTCTTCGTCTGATATATATTTGAATGGGACTTAGAGTGATGCTGTTCGCGGGGCCATCAACATTACCTGTGATGCATGGCAAGCTAGTAATACTGATGGTTATTTTGCTGTGACAGGTCATTGGATCCAGGAAGACAATCCCTCGACATGGAAATGTGAGAGTGCGCTCCTCGGATTCACCAAACTGAATAATGCGCACAATGGAAAACGTCTTGGTGGTGCATTGTTTAAGGTGTTGGACCGTGTCGGCATCACGCACAAGGTATCTTGATTTGTATTTCAATCGCTTCACTTCATACTCATACATTCCATAGCTTGGCCATGTCACATGTGATAATGCTGCCAACAATGGCACGATGCTTGATGAGTTTGCACGGCTTTATCATCAGCGGCACCAAAAGAAGTTCCCGTGGCATGAAAGAAGGATAAAGTAAGTTCATTTACAACATATACTTTGTATCTAACAGTATCACGGTAGTTGTCTGGCACATGTCGTCAATCTGGGAACACAGACTTTAATTGCTACATACAGTAAATCTCCACACTACTCGCCACATGATCCCAAGGCACACGAACCGGACACTTCGAATAAAGGCGAGCGTGATGAGATAGGACTCGTCCGTACCATTTGTGTCAAGGTAAGTCTATCTGATGTCTTCAATGCACTGAATTAACTCACACTGGCAATTTTTAAAGGAACGCTCATCAGCGAAACGGAAGGAGCTATACAAACGTGTTCAAGAAAAGGCCAATGTACCCCCAACCCAGCTTCTACTCGATATGAAGGTTCGTTGGTCGTCAACCTATGTTATGCTCAATCGTGCCGAGAGTAGCAAAGTGCATGTTGATCTTTTCGTATACGAGATGGGGTTACAGGAGCGGGATCTTACGAGGCGTGCTAAGATTGATTATTTAAGACTGACAAGTACAGAGTGGCTTTGTGTCGGCCAATTTGCCGACTTACTTTCAGTGCGTGTATGATTTATTTCGTCCATTTTTGCCTAACATTTTCTTGCAAGTATGCGGACATTGCCCAGCAGGCATTCTCATCGGATGCAGGAACTACACTACACCTAGTGGTTCCTGCGCTCGAGACACTCTACAAAGCATGGTCCTCTCGTGCGAGACGGCTTAAGTATGCTCGATTTGAACTTGCACTGGATGCTGCTGCCAACAAGATTGACGAGTATTATGAGAAGACAACGAAGACTCCTGCATATATTATGGCTATGAGTTCGTCCATCTATTTATTGCATACACTGTGAATCGTGGTTGCTAACTTTGACATACAAGTACTCGATCCAACAGGCAAAATGGCTTACTTCAAGAAAAACTGGCCCGAAGATCTTCAGGAAGATGTCCTTGCCTGTGCGGAACGAGTGGTAGGTCAAATGATGCTTCATATATCTTTTCATATCTGACAGATTTAAAAGTTTAAAGCTCGCTACCTCGAAATGGGTACAACTGCATCAGCGCAAGAATCTCGCGTCAAACAAGGAAAAGCAAGTTGTCTCAAGAAACTCATTCGCGAAACGCAAAGCTCGGACGAAGACGAAGACGTTCCAACAATAGCGCCGTCAACTTGGGCTAAACCATGGCAGGCCGATTTCATGAACTATATCAACACATTCGAGGCACCACCTTTGCCTGGCATGAGCACGATCCAATGGTGGGGTGTACGTTCATTTTTTTTACTATTTGTTTCATATTCCTCACCTTCGAACAAGATTAACGGTCAAAGATACGGGCCAGTATGGTCCTCAATTGCGCGTGACTATCTATCTATTATGGCATCATCTGTTTCCAGCGAGCGTGCATTTTCTCAAGGTGGAATAACTATCAGCAAACGACGCAACCGGCTCAAAGGGGATGTCGTCGAGGCCCTTCAATGTGTCAAATGTGCTATCCGCCATGATCTTCTGTTCCGCGAACCAGGGCCGTCATCTGTTGTGGAGGAGGAACTTCAAGTTGACGAGTTCGAAATTGAGGGTGGATTGGGGGAGAAGAGTGAAGACGTGGAGAAGGCTGAAGATGAGGGCTGGGATGGTCTATTGCTTGATGATGATGGTGACTCGGATTTGGAATCCAATAGTACTGACATCGAAACCTAGTACATATGTTTGTAGTATATTTCTTGCACCAATATTTCACATTTCATGTACTCAGGCCATGGCTCGAGCCGAAGCCAGGCCGAAGCCAGCCATCAATCATGGCTTTGGCCTGGCCTGAATATTCTACAGGCCAGAGCCTTGCAAGGCCAGGCCAAAGCCACGGCTTTTGAGCCAAGCCGGGCCGGAACAACACTAGTGCCACCAACACAATCCATGTCCCCAACTTATGCGATATGAGTGTGATCTTCTTGTACTCCACGCTACGAAAAAAAAATGGACGAGACTGGATGTGCACAAGGAACAACTACATACTCCAAATGTGTCCTCTGCCAGTCATTGGGTACTGATCGGTTAAGTCGCTGGCAGCTTGCATAGAAGGGCATCTGTGCTAATATCGTCAACAAAATTCTTCCCACTGAGAACTTGCGAAGGATCTTGCAGCCTTCAGCCTTGAACTCGCAGCAGAGCTAATTGTGAAGCTGGCATGAGTATTTGCAAGATGACCTGTGGGGGTAGGGACGACACGTCAAGCCCAGTGAAAATCGACAAGAATGAGGTAGATAGGTAGCAATAGACGTCTAAGTACAGATTGAGATAGATAGAAATCTAAGAAATTCGAGATGAGAAATTTGCAAAATGAGAAATTAAAATGCAAAGTGTAGTGCCTCCGAAGTCCGGTTCGGTCAGGTTCATGGCCCTATGTCTGCGAACCCTGAACTTGACCATTGGTCAGGTTCAGGCATGGTGGCCGAACCTTGGACCAGACGCCTTCGAACGCGTTCGGAAGGGTTCAGTTCAGGTTCAGAACACGTTCGAACTCTCGAACCGTTGTTTAAATTGCAAAAAAAATTAAAATTGACAAAAAATGAGAACAAAACCTGCTAGTACGAATAACTACTAAAACTCTTCCTCGATGACAACGCAGTTATCGTAAGGAGCAGCAAACTCAGCCTGGGATGTTGCAGAAATGTGGCCTTGACGGTATGCGCTCTTAAGCAACTGGAGAGCCTCGAATGACGTGCGGAGGACATGGTGGCAGCAGTAGCGGTAGCAGGGAGTGAAAATGGCCAACTTATACAACAAGTAAGTATATTGTAACTAAATTCAAAATGATTGCGCACCATAAAGCCCTGATACACGAACATTCCGCACCAGAAAACGCCGGAGTGTGAACAAATGCCAGAACAGCAGTGTGGTGAATCAAAAGTGCGGACAGTATGTCCTGAAATAAATGGCATTAGAAGTTAGCAACGACAAACAGTGAACGTGTTGTGAACGTACCGGCACCTTGATAAGTCGCATTGCTGAAGAGACCAAGAGAAGAACACGGATGAGGGCAATGTAGTTACTGCAAGTAGGCTAGAAGGGGGGGAAGACAGTAAAGCGACGGGCAAGCACAATGCTTAAACAGAAAACCTTACCAAAAACATGAGGCTTCGTTGCCGGTTTGAGAATCTAAGTTGGATAAAAATACATCAGGTTCAAACCGGTCCGGACGCGTCTGGACCGGTTCACGTGCTCCAGGAAAATACCGGACCTCGGACCTATTAGGGGGTTCGGTCCAGCAGAAATACCGGACCTGTGACTGAACCAATGGTCCAGTCCGCAAAGGTTCGAGTTCGAACCTAGGTTCGGGACCGGACTTCGGAGGCACTAGCAAAGTGCAAAGTTCTCAAACATGCGTTTCATTTTGCAACATATGCTATGCAAATTACAATCAAATTTTGCATATTTGGAAACTTTGATTGCAATTCGTGCATGCTTAGATCAGATTGCATCGACATTCGAAATCGCTAAGTCCGAATCTGCTTAGTATGGACTCCATCCAGGCTGGCGCACACAGATTAGACGACGGCACCACTATCTATGTCTGCGACTGTGATGCCTGTCTTCGTAAGACAGGAGGACGGAATACACAGGTATCGCGAGCTACTTACTTTAGACACAAGCCCATCAGACTCGCCGCATCAATTCTTCTTCCTCCGATCGCTCTTAGCATTGCGCCAGATCTCCCATCACCAGATCTTCGACACACCCCTCCACCAGCTGCATCCTCGTCCAGCAAGAGGCCACAGGAAGATCTCGATGGTGGGGGACCTAGAAATCAGAAAAAGGGACGTTCTGACAGCCCAGAACTAGTGCATACATCTGAGGTAAGTCCGATTGTTTTATTCCAGAGGCTCACTCACATATTTCTAAACAGCCTGACACCCACCCTGATGACGCTCATGAAGGTACGAGTCCTTCTACTCGATCATGATCGAGAATTAAATATTATCTAGATTTTTATCAGTATGATGGCCTCGAGTATGACACCATACCTGAGGTGCTTCCTGACGAGGAGCTTCCTGACGATCGGCTTCCTGATGAGGCCCTTCTAGAAGAGGATCAAAATTCTGACCAACCTCGCGGTTCTCAAGGTGCCGCACAGCCAGACCAACAACCTCCGGTGGCACCTATTGATCATATCGATGATCTCGATCAAAACGGAGAAGAGGGGAACGGATCAGAGGGGAATGGGGCAGAAACACGAACGATGGGCTGGACTGATGAAGACTTAGACAGACTTCACTGCATGGCGCGTCTTCAGGATGCTCAAGACGCCATGGCTTTTATCACTGCCCTTCGAAAAGCTTCTCTGGACGACCCTTTTGCCCGTCTACCTCCTGATGCGCTCGATCGACTTCGAAACCCACCACGTGCACTCCCCGACGTCACAGATCCCGATCTCTTAATGTCCCTTAAGCTTTTTTTTGCTGACACGACGATCAAGGCGTACGACCTCATTCGCGCAGCCATTTCCGAACGACACCCCGATGACGACGTGTACAGCCACTACCGTGTCAAGCAGCTCTGCACTGAACTCAGTGGGGTTGTACCCCTTGTGCACGATATGTGTATCAACACGTGCTTGGCCTTTACAGGCCCCTTCGTTGATCTTGATCAATGCCCAAGGTGCAGGGAAGATCGTTGGGATCAGAAGAGAAGCACCCCGCAAAAGAAGGTTGCTCGACAGAAATTCGACACATATCCTATTGGTCCCCAATTACAGGCTCTATGGCGGCATCCTGATCACGCCGAAAAGATGTGCTGGCGTGAGCAGCGCACACAGGAAATTTTGGAGGCGTTAGGCATGACAGATGGGATTCCCGACGTCTATGAAGATGTCCTTCATGGGAAGCAGTATCTAGACGCCTGCCAATTGGGGAAAATTAAAGAAGGTGATCCCGTACTCATGTTCTCGATCGATGAGGCCCAGCTGTATGAATCCAAGCAGTCGGACTGCTGGATCTATATCTGGGTCCTGTTTGATCACTCCCCGGATAAACGCTATAAAAAGAAGTACGTCCTCCCTGGCGGCATAATTCCTGGCCCCAAAAAACCTAAAAACCTTGACTCGTTCATATTCCCCGGACTCCATCACTTATGCGCGATCCAGGCCGAGGGTCTTCCAATCTGGGATGGCGCACTTCACAGATTATTCACCTCCAATCCTTTCCTTTTTGTCGCAACTGCAGATGGGCCTGGAATGGCATTTCTCACCGGTCTCGTCGGACATCACGGCAAAATGAGCTGCAGGCTCTACTGTGGGCTTCCTGGTCGACATAAACTAGGTGCCCCCACTTACTATCCTGTACTTCGCCAGCCGATCGGTAACCACGATCACCCCGATATTCTCATCCATCAATTACCCCCCGCCGGATCATTCGATTACGAGGCAAATCTCCGTCGCATTGTCTCCTGCAGAAACGCTGCAGAATATGAATTCGCGCGCCTGGAAACAGGCATCACAAAGCCTAGCATCTTCTGCGGATTTCATTCTGATCGCATTCTCCCAGTGCCGCACTCATTCGGTTCAGACATTATGCATGTAGCTGCCATCAACGCTGGAGATCTACTGATACCACTCTGGAGAGGGACATTTAGAGCCGACCCAACGGATGATAAAGCCACATGGCGCTGGGCTGTACTCATTAAGGAAACTTGGAGGAAGCATGGATCGAGTATTGCTGATGCGACACCATACTTGCCCGGATCATTTGATCGCCCCCCTCGAAATCCCGCTGAAAAAATTCATAGCAGTTACAAGGCCTGGGAGTGGCTTCTGTATCTCTATGGAATGGGGCCAGCGACACTCTATGGAATCCTTCCAGAACCCTACTGGTCCAATTTTTGTCACCTTGCTCGAGGTTTGCGCCTCATGCAACAATATCATATTTCCCGTTCCGAACTTCTTGATGGCCATCAGCACCTTCTGGACTTTGCCGACGAATTCGAAGAAATCTATTACCAGCGCCGCAACGATCGGCTTCATTTCATTCGCCCATGGATTCATTCCCTCACTCATATCGGCCCTGAGACAGTCAACAAAGGCCCTCCCATCTGTTCTTCTCAATGGACTATGGAGAGGACAATCGGTAATCTCGGCCAAGAAATCCGCCTGCATAACTCGTCTGCCTACGCCAACCTTTCTCAACGTGCCATCCGACGCTGCCAGATCAATGCCCTCAAGGCCATCATTCCCACGATCGAACCATCAACAAACGCACTTCCTAAAGGATCCTTCGATCTCGGCGAAGGCTATATTTTACTCCGTCGACGAGAAAGAACTGCACACATGGTCCGGCCTTGCGAAGCTCAAGCTATAGTTAGATTCCTGGCCAATGACAGTGGCATCGAGATTCCTTCTGCACCTCCAATTACCAAGTGGGCACGTCTTCGCCTTCCCAATGGCCAGGTTGCAAGGTCGGCTTGGAAGGAAAACACCATGACAAAACAGCCAAGGATGGCACGCAATGTTAAGGTATGTTTATTGCATCTACATAGTTCAGCAAACTTATTTTTTACAGTTACACCTCGACGGACAGACAGCAATCGGCGAAGTACATTACTACTTCAACATGACTATACATGATCGTCGCAGGACCTTCGCCATGGTCTCGGTATACAGCGATCCACATCAAGATCTTCTTCATTGTTCCTTTCACACCGTATTCGCATGTCACCACCGCGGGGACAATTCATTGCGACTGATCGAAGTTTGTGCCATTCAATCCGTTGTGGCTATGGTCCCACATCAGTTTCCGGGTATCAACGGTATACTTTTCTATCTTATAGAGCGACCGGGTTTGGATATCATCACGATGAGTGGTATCAATGAGGAGGACATACCTGACGAGGATTAAGGTGAGTATTCTACTAGTATTTGACAGCATTAACTGACTACATCCCAAGACTAGAAGCTGACAAGGGAAGCTGATCGCATCATTGATCGCATTGATCGCATTGATCGCATCATTTTGAACATCGTTTGTATAACTTTCACGCATTTTTGAGTCGCTCATCTGTACAATGCATTCTAGTATATGAAAATACAATTCATTACTCTATTCTAATGAAGGTCCTTTAAGTCTTGTTTGATTTGACGCACTGTAAGAAAGCTGTTGTCGGCATGCGCACGATCATACCATTTGGCGTCTTCTTCTCGTGAAACATACTTCCAATAACAGGAATCTGGACCAGGGGGACTTGGAGTGTCGAAGAAGCTTTTCTTCTTGATCGGGGTCTTGATCGGTAAGTCTTCGACATCACTCTCCGGCTCGGTGACACTGCTGGGATCGTTTTTGGGAAGACTCTTGATCGAGGGCTGGGGTAAGGGCTGGGGTAAGTCTTCGACATCACTCTCCGGCTCGGTGACACTGCTTGGCTCGTTTTTAGGAAGATTCTTGATCGAGGGCTGGGGTAATTCTTCGATGTCACTCTCAGGCTCAGTGACACTGCTTGGCTCGTATTTTGGTGGGGGAGGGATTGGTGTTGTTTTCGCCAAAACAGATGGCACTTCTGGCTCGCTTTCTGACTCCATGACAGACTCCGTGGTGGATGTAGCTACACTGAAATTAATGAAGTCAAATGCACAAACTTACATTAAAAAACTTAAAACTCACTGTGTCACTGGTGGTAAGTCCATAAATGATACCAGACATGCCCGAATCCTGAGAGCATGAGAAGAAGGCCAGCATGCAGGATTGGCAACCAAGTCGTCTGACAAAGTCATAACAGGTGTGCTCGAGCGGGTGTCATTGGAATCAAGACTTAATATAATCGTTCGGTCAGATCCAGATCCCGAAGCAAAGAAGATCCGAAGCAGAGAACTTGATACTCACCTGGTATCAGCCTGGTAACCGTTATCAAGGTCATCAAGATCTGGATCCAATGATAGATCCAGAAAGTCCTGGACGGCTGATGGCAATGGCATAATGTGTTTGGACGATATACTATGGACTCGGTGAGTTGCCTTTCTTGACTCGAATTCAACCAAACACATACCTATACCATCATGTCCATCAACGACATTTCGGACATGACAGCGATAACCCCCGCCGGATATGCAGAGTTGATCAAAACTCATCTTCCCCCACTATCATTTCCCCCGTCTTGTGATCCGAGCGGTTCCCATCAATACTATTTCATACATGGCGACGCCCCCGATCCAAATCATAATGTGAGTTCTTGTCTGATCATGATCGGAGACATGAAACACTTACTTGATATCAGTCTCTTCTATCACAAAGTTCCAGCCTGCGATCTCTGCTCGATGATCAAGACCCCGCCGTGCCTGCTGATAGTGACAATCTAGTTGTCGAACTCAAATGCCAACTTATGGAACTACAACATACAGTAGCGAGTCTCCGAGCAGATTTACTTAGGGTTACGAGTGAGAAAACATCATTACTCTCAACCTGCCAAGCATTACAGTAAGTGCCATATCATTTTCATGCGCATATATTCACTCAAATGCGCATATATGCGTGTACAGGAACATTATTGTGAATATACGAAGCTCTGCAAGCTCTGTCGCATCGAGCTCATCAGCCTCACCCCCTTCCGACACATCAAATACCACAGACGAACGCAAGCCATCTTGCCTACTGGACAGAATGATTGAAGAGGAGTGCGATCGCGAACTTGATCCGGCAGACTATCGATCGGTGAACTCCTGGACGAAAAAGGATTGGCAGGAACACTTCCCAACGAGCTCGTCCGCTGTACCTGGATCTTCTTCGAAGAAATCAGCACGTGGTTCCAAGCGTATGGCGCAAGGTATCAATGTATCTTGTACTTACCTCCAGGACGAGAATGGCATACCTGTGTCAGCTCAGCGCGCAAAGGTAATTCGGACAACAATGTTGTCATGCTTCCGGCAGCTACATACCCAAGGACTTGCACCAGAATCGATCGGGCAAGCTTCACTCGACGTCATCAAGTGGCTGGTTCACATGTTGCGGAAGGAATACCTGGAGCTTCGTTTGTGCGCCGACAACTGGAAAACCACGAGGCTCATGATCGATAACTATTCCCAATGGTACAACTACCACATCAAGAAAAAGGGTGGCAAGCGTGTGAAGGCCGAGTCTGAAGACATGGGCCTAGAGGAAGAGACTGCCTCCGAAACGATCCCGATCATTAAAAAAAGAAGATTGTCTGACTCTGACGAGAACCACACCGCAAAGCGCCCACACGTAGATTCGTCATCAGAGGATATAGTAAGTTTTCATCTTCTTTGCTTGTCGCTACTGACATGATCGGTCTATAGCTAGCATCACCCCCTTCAATATCAACCGAAGAAGTAAGTTTTAATATTATTGTTTTATACTACTGACATAGTTGGTGTACAGTTAGTGTCACCCCCTTCGCCATCACACGATGGCACTACACCCAACCGTGAGCCAACCCCTCCACCACGAATGGACAAAGGCAAAGAGAAGGAAGTTGTTGCTGTCGAGGTGAGTCTCTCATTGTAGTACATGTTGTACCTGGCACTAATTTCACGTGTCTGATCTTACAGGTCAAAAACCCTCTGTAAGTCATCAATTCTATTGATGCGCTACACTGATGCGATCAATTCATTTAGCTCTAATCTTGTCCTCAAACCTCGACCCACACCCGTTTCACAGAAACCCCCTTCACCTTCTATTGTTTCCTCAAGTTCAGGATCCAACCCTGCTGTAGTGCCGCCCTCCACCAACATCACGCCAATCTCCAGGCCAGAGATCTCATCGAGTTCCGATTCAGCTTCCCTTGCTGTAAAAATGGAACTCGTTGGAGTGACCCACGCCGAACAAACGAAACCCACGATCAACTCAAAGCCTGATGCCATCAAGAAGCGACAGCCAAGTACCAAGCCGATGCGTGTGAGCCCCAAGATCACGGCGCGGTGCGTTCTATATATTATTTTCATAGCTAGATTAACTCTATCATTCTAGGAATCTTTGCGCCCTCGAGTGGCAATCAAACGGCAATCAAAAGGAACCAGCGAGCGTCTTTGCGACTTACTGGAATGGGTTGTCTACTGCCGACAAAGAGATGCGTCATTTTTTTCTTATATTAACATCTATTTAATTCTGTCTACAATTGTTCTAGTTATACAAGCGCAAAGTATCTGTTCAGGTGAGTTCTGTTGCCTGCATTCTATCACATGTACTGACCAAGTGTCCTATAGGTGGCTTCCTCAGGACTGGTTCAAGTGGACGACAACCACGATGACTAGAGGGCATATGGCGGGATGGCGGGATGGCGGGATGGCGGGCGGGATAGCGGACGAGGCGCAGCGAGCAGCGATACCCTACTCACCTAATGATAGCGATACCTATAGATAATGTCATTTGCTCTCGTTAGATTTGTTTTTGGATCAAATCGAGTGATATTTCGTATGTAAATGTGTATTGGTAGGTTTAAACAGATCGAGAATCGTATCTAAACGTCTAAATTTTTTCTCGATGTCTTTCTTTTTCCATCTCGAAAAGTCTCATTTGTCTAAATACATCGATAGATTTCATGGGCCTTTATTTTTTTAGATATCTATCTACGTATATCTACCTCATTCTTGTCGATTTTCACTGGGCGTCAAGGACACAACTTTGCAAGGTATTGGGAGCGCGCAAATTAGTAGGGACAAACAAACGCCAAACACTGACAGCACTTCGCACTGAATCACGTGACCATCATTTTGTCTCTAGCATTATCTCCTCCTTCTCTTTCCGGCCTCTATATCGCGACTGCTGCCTCTCTCATCTTCTTCGAAATCTCTCTCACTTTCCCGTCAGTGCATAGCAGAGTTCAGTTTAATTAGCTGGGCACGGTTATATCCCCCAAAGTGTCATTTTACACCTTTGAAAACCCTGCTTCCATGTTCTCGCTCACCCAACATGTGCAATCGGATGAAGATGCCGGAAACGGAGCGACGAGAGTATTCATTTGCTCATCCTGTACGAAAGCTGGCACTAGGCACTGGACTGGCCATTGAAAAGCTTGATGTGAGACGGTGACGAATCAACTATTCTAGAGGTAAGTATAGACTATTTGTGTGAGTGATGAATCTCTCTCGTAACTGACTTCCACAGACATCAGAACTCAATCGACTCAGAGAAGATGCCCGCCGGAGATATGTTTTAGATACGGCGCAGGGCGGAAGGTATGTGATCGTCATGCATTTTTTGGGGTGTATATTCGCGTGGTGTATTACAGCTCTGCATTCCTGTCGAGTTTATTTCCGGTAGATCATCGTGATGCTTGAATATTTAATTGCCCTGTTATCAGTCCGATTCAGTTGTCATGGCCTTCAGTGATCGATCGATTAGCACGGGATTATGCAAGCCTGAGATGCAGCTTTGTCACGCCTGATGCAAACAGCGCGTCGAAATATTGTCCGTCCAATTCACACCGAGTCGTGCCCACCATTTTCGTGATGGGTGATGTGATGTCAGATTCTGTGAGTCCTTTGAACTCATAATTTGCCTTGGATCAATGACTCTCCCTTCGTTCATCGCAGTCATCTGAATGCACAAACTCCATGGAATAAATATTGTTATATTACAAAAATTGACTCTGGTGGGGGACGGACCCATATAGATCGATCAGTAATTGAATATCATGGAGGGAGTTTCAGTAGCTGCAACTTCCAATATACGACTAGCCGCGTGCACGATCGAAAACAAAGTTGATGTGCATATGATACTTGTGAGTTGTTGCTCATTTGAAACTCGCGGAGGAAAAGGAATTGAACAATAGTCCAAGATGATGTGATTGAAAGACTAGATGTGTTCGATACATTCTGCCTATGCAAGGTAGGGAGGCGAGTCATAAAGGGAAAATAGTTATCGTACGGAATCGAATAGTAGGTGCAATACTGGCAAGTTAAACGTTAATGGCTCGACCGTAAATATACCAATCCAAGCGTAAACTTTCAAGTTGACATTGTAGGATATATGATACTGCTACATAGCGGTTTGCCTTCAAGACTCCAAAGACCCATTGTCCGTCTGCAAAGCGTTTGGGTTATCGATCATACGACGCAAATCGTAATACAAGCCCTGCACAGAGGATATGGCAGCATCAAACAGAACCTGATCTAGATCCCAAAGCACAAGCAAATCTTTCCTCCTTTGCATTGATTCCAAAGCCCAATACATACCTATAGTGAATTCTGTTAACTCTTCATTAGGAACGCTAGAATCCCAGCTTCGTAAAATATGCCTCGTCGCCACCACGAGGACTGGTAGTGCGCTGATGTCGACATCTGCGTAAATTCTGAACCATGCTTCTTCCCATCCTTTCCTGATGAATGCCTGCCACCTCTTCTGGGTAGGGCCGGGAGGAAGAACCTTGTCTGAGGAATTGATATATGTAAAAATTCCAGCAAGGTAACATCCGGAAAGCCAAGTCTGGGAGTGCTCGGCTAGAACAATGCAATGCTCGAAATGACCATCACGGGTCAGACGTTCGCGCCACTCATCACTCTGTGTAAGAGCAAAGATGAGACGAAAGTAGCAAGCATCTCGACCCCAGTTAAAAGAGGCGTGGGGTCCACTGCATGGGAGTGTCTGGTCCTGCGAGTGATTTGGACATGCGACAGTCAAAATAGCACACGAGAGCTTGTCCAAGAGTGTTGCATCCACACCCTGTGGTATTGACTCATTTGTCATAGATGCCAATTCGTCTCGAGCATCTGCAATGGCTCGTAGTGCAGCATGTCGAACACGGGGAGATCTGGAGGGGTCCATGCAATGGATGAGCGCCGTGATGTAGGAATGACGCTTGGTAGAGCTTCTTAGATTGGGCATGGCACTCAGCGCAAGCAGAGCATCGCCTACAGTTTCGTCATCTGCTGCGATATTTGCTTCTTCCACTAAGTAGTCGACGAGCCAGTCAAACTCTTCGCAGCTGAGTATGAGCCCATCACTGCAACGCCACCGGAAATCACCATCCCAAATTAATCCTTCATCGTTTGGAAGCCTAAAGAAATGGGAATCCCCGTGGACAACCAGTGTTCTCAGAGACGTGCGTGCATCAGCCTTGTGCTTATGCTTCTGTCGAGCTTCCGCTTTCTGTGTATTCTTGAGGTGATTGCAGGCGTTACGGCTGTCCATGAACGCATCATGAATGAAACGGCTCTTGCCTCCCCAACAATTACGGATAGATATGGGTTTGTAACCAAAGCCTAGAGGTATCTCCAGCGACTGGCTGTAAAGATGGGCTATGGCCTTGCCACACTTCACCAATACCTCTTCCATTTCATAGCATGCTACAAAGTTATCCTTTAAGCGTGCACAGATCGCGGAAATATCAAGATTCTGCGGCCATTGCACGAGAGGTACCATTGCAGCCGCAGCTTCGACGACTTCTGGATGAGTGGACGTCTCTAGTATCCACCGGATGGCGGACGATTTAATGGACGCACTATCAGGAGTGGAAGTCAATCTGTCCGGGAGGAATTTTCTGCAGATGGCTCCCATTAGTTCAGCTCCTGGTGTCCGGAAAGGACTGTCCGGGCGCAAAATTGTCACGAGGAGAGCGCTTGCGTAAAACAGCATGCCGAATGCGGTGGAGCAGATGACGACGCTGGATATCGTGGTTTGCTGGGTCCACATGTTGGCGCTGAGCGATAAGCCGAATAAGAGTAGTGAGATCTGGAGGAGCACGAGGAACCCCTGCAAGACGGTCTGGAGCTGAAAATACTCCAGCCCATTCATTTTCCTCTGCCTCTGTATGCAGCGTTCCTCGAGCGACCCTCGTCCGCGAGCTGTTTTGTAAGCGTTGAGCCATTGCTTTCCCAACACAGCCCCAAACGCAGCCAAGACGCTGAACGAGAGGCTAGCATACGCAAGCGTTTGCATCCAGATAGTCGAAGAAGGATATGGCGTGGAAGAGGAAAGACCGCTGATGTCATTTGTAGTGTTTGTGCCGTTAGCTGTCATTTGGATAAGGTGAAACAAGAGGACGTTGGTAGTTTCTGCCGGGTTGGGTTGCATTCCGATGATAAAAGTGGAGTTGACAGCTGAGAATAAACCAGCCTGGTTCGCCTGTTAGATTTGTATTGATAGATATGAACACACGCACAAAAGTCAAGATGATGCCCATATCGCCATTCGCGCGCTCTAAAAAGTCATTATCGTACCCCGTCGAAACCTCGTCGTACGTCGCCCAAAACTTCGATTCAACGTCTTTGTTGTTACGTTCTTCAGCTATAGGAAGCCCTTGTCGTTCGTTGGGGATCTGTTCATCAATGTTTGACCTGTCGTCCAGCATAATCAGACCTCAAGTATTTCGCATTGATTGATCGCTTGAAACTTACACATTCTTAATAGGGCTTCTCACGCTGGCCTCTGCAAGCTTCTCGCTCGTTGGAGGGGGCTTTCCAGTGATTTCATTGCTGTAAATCCAAAGTGATACGCTCGGCCCAATCTAGCTTGTCACTTACTCGTTTCTGAGGCCTGGAGTGTCAGTGTCGACAGGTGCGGGACAGCGTCGTGATGACGTGCCTTGCATGTTTTCGTCTGCGGTGATCATCGAAATGTTGAGGGCGTTGAATGAGAGAGGTGGTTGGTTGGTAAAAACGAGGCTCGAAGTGCTGTGCTGGCGTCAAAGTAGTTACACATCACAGAAGCGCACAAGCGGCCATAAGATGATAATAAGGAGAGCATACTGAAAGTGAATGATTGTAAAAGGTTTGGTCACGGTGCAAGAATATAAGAGTTCACGTAGCGAAACCAGGCCCCTGATCGCTGTAGTATTTGCAATTAATTTCATATCCAATTTTGTCTTGTTCCTTTGTACAGTCCAATTTGCTACTACCTTGCATTGACATGCTTTATATCGTTGCCTACCGTATAAGAACAATGCTTGAGTACTAGTGTGAGTTATGATAATCCCATACAGATACATCAGTGAATCAGTGAACAAATGAGAATGGTATCTAAAGCAATATAATGTAAAGCATCGCAACAATCTTCGTAAATCTGCTGACTGCTTTCACATGGGAATATTTGGCATTGTCGAGGAAACACGAATTTGCAAGTACACTAGCCCAGTAGTACTACTTGCTTCGCGAGCCTTTGCACTTAGATGGATCGACCAAAAATTGAATGCGCACAGGTTTACGAAGTTAAATATAGACCGAGACTGAGAGGGTCAAGGAGGGAGGTTTCGATGTGCTAAAATGAACGACACTTTGGTGAAGTTTCCCGTGGTACAGATGGATATCATTTGGTCTTCACACGACACATTTTTACTAGCTTAGGATGACTATGACATGAATGCAACTTGCTCGAGCGTAAAAAGTACGAGTACGTGTTGCAAGAAGACCATAACAACAGAGTCATGCATACTGCATGTTTATTGATCGGACCGTCAATCAAAGGCATTCTGATCAGCCTTGGCTGATGTAAATAATATTGTGCTAGACTGAGAACACTATAAGAAAAAATTGGACGCGCAAAAAAAGACAAAGTGTTCTCCGATCAACAACGATACATCGTTTACCTGCGAAGATAACGCTCGAGCCAGGTGAACCACAAGTGCCCTGGTGAAAACAACGTTCAAGATATCGAATCGTTGTCTGCTAGACATCGATCGGGGATCCGTGCGGAAAAGCGTCGCCTTTACGAAGCAGCAGATGCGTTCAATACGTGAGCGAGGTGAAAGCAACGTTTAAGATTTCGAATCATTGTCTGCTAGACATCAATTGGGGATCCGTGCGAAAAAGCGTTGCCTTTACGGAGCAGCAGATGCGTTCAACACGTGAGCGACAAATCAACTTTTGTCCCGCTGTGACTTTTGACGACATTTGTTTGGAATGCTTAATATTTATCGTCAAAACCCTGGTGTAGCACTGTAAGCACACCCAAGTAAATGTCAAACCGCTGTAAGTATACGTGATGGTAGTGTTAACTTGTAATCTCACACAATCATTGCTATCTTCAGAATTTAAATTCTTTTAGCCCCTTAGCCCGAAATTTCGGCACTGTGGCTTTGTTGCCGCGATATAGACTAGGCCATCATCATGGATCGTGCATCGACACAATCGCATGACGTTGTGCACTACAGAAGAGTTTTTAACAAGGATATTTTGAAGTTATTTGCTTACTATTTCACAGAGGTAATAATATGAGTCGAGTTCCCATGCATTGACGCAATCGCATGACGTTGTGCACTACAGAAGAGTTCTTAACGAAGATATTTGGAAGGTTATTTGCTTACTATTTCACAGAGGTAACAATGTGAGTTGAGTTCCCGTGCATCGACGCAATCGCATGACGTTGTGCACTACCAGAAGAGTTCTTAACGAGGATATTTTGAAGGATGTTTGCTCACTATTTCACAGAGGTAACAATGTGAGTCGAGTTCCCGTGCATCGACGCAATCGCATGACGTTGTGCACTACCAGAAGAGTTCTTGACGAGGATATTTTGAAGGATATTTGCTTACTATTTCACAGAGGTAACAACGTGAGTCGAGTTCCCGTGCATCGACGCAATCGCATGACGTTGTACACCACCAGAAGAGTTCTAAACGAGGATATTTTGAAGGATATTTGCTTACTATTTCACAGAGGTAACAACGTGAGTCGAGTTCCCGTGCATTGACGCAATCGCATGACGCTGTTCGAGTTCAAATATTTCGCATCTTCACAATTCGCGCTCTAATGACTAGGAGTTATGAAATTGCACGCATTGCTTTCAGACATTTGATAGGCTTGTCATTAAGACTACTATAGTGTGTAATTAATGAAATGTAACAAGTTCGAGAGCTAGTCAGAGTCGAACGGGGCCTCCTCCATCTCCAGTCTCTGGGCAGCGAGAGCACTGACGGACATCTGGGAAATGACATCCAGCGTCAAGTCCTGTCGGTGATTTCGTCCAAAAACTTTCCTACACAGGACGTTAGCGATCACTGCGAGCTGCTGACAGTCAGGCATCTACCTTGTCCACCATTCCAGAAGCGCATTTACCCTAGCTCGCGCGGCTGGACCTGGCGCATCTTCGAAAAAATCTACGATGTTGTTCCAGAACAATTGATAATCGAAGTCCGCATCCACGGTGCGCCAGGAGGTGATGTTTGAAAGAGCAAATCGGACCTGCCAAAATCAATGTTAAATTTATAGTCGGACGCAAGAATTGAAACGTACCTGACAAGCAGTGTAGGCAATCGCGCGAGGACTCACCTTCCTCATGCCTATGATGGAGGCGACGCAAGTCTTGACTCTTGCTTGGTCTGATCGTCTCCGGGCGCGTCGGTTGTTCTCCAGAATATCGGCACCATCCCCGTCCCCATCTACTTCATTGGCAGAGGACGGAGAAGTGAAAATGGCCTTGAAGCCCTATGATGCATTGAGCTGTGATTCAGTCGGAAAAATAAGGTCACGCACCATGACCAATAACTTTGACTTCATGAGGCCGCGCTCGAGATTCTTGACGGAAGCCTCATAGCCTTCATACATAAATATCGGCCATGAGTTCTCGGAGACGATGTAAGCAGCTGTGCGGTCACGAATCCCAGCCCTGACGCTGGACAAATATCAGCAACGTGTGGGCGATGAGGACTGTTGCTTACGTTGGATCGTCCCAGCGCCATTCCGCTGGACAGAGCAGGCGACCACATTCATCATTCACGAAGCCCCGGTGGTGCTTGTCATCGGTCCTGAGAAGCGGAGTCGGATTACGCTCGATGTTCACCCACGATGCAATGAGCTCCTTGAGAGTGCCTGTGTCATCGCCACGAGCCGAGTCCGCACCTCGTTTGAGCTACATAAAAAATGAGCAGGGCTATAATAATAAAGACGTTGAGGGCAAGCCTTTCTGAGCATCTCTTCCGACTCCTCATGGTCAACGTTTGTTAGTTTCTGGTGAATCCATGGTAGTGTCTTGCAAAGTTCGATATAGCCACGTTGGTAGCGATCTTGTCTGTGCATTGTTGTAAATAAAATCAGTACCACCGTGACAAACATCATCGAATCCTTACTCAACAGTAGCGTCACTGTCGCCGTCTTCACAGCGCCGGTCGTTTTCGGCAATAAGGTCCTCCATGGGAGTATAAAGGGCGACCATACGGCGGATCGCTCGTCCCTGCGAGACATAGTAGATCGTCTTCCTGCAATGGGGAGTCAAAACCACCTGGAGAATTCAAGAGGATGCATACCTCTGTTTTGTTACCCTGTCCTGTTTCATAATTTCGACCTCCTCCTCAAGAGCCGCAATCCTTCGCTTCGCTCTGGCATGCGGAGACGTCGGGATACACAGGGAAACTCCCTGAGCCTGACTTGGAGCGCTGCCCGAATCGTTCCCCGATTCCATCATACTAGAGTTCGAAGGTCAGAAAGAGGAGTGCAGCAAGCGAGTGTGAAAGTGAACGAGGGTGAAAGCCTCCTACGAGGTTGTCTTATATGCGTACGACGTCTGCACTAATGACCTAATGAAAAATGAATACGTGTTGGTTAGAATTCTCAATTAAGCAGGTGGAAGTTAGCCTTACACGGAAGTAATTTAAAACTTTACTGTTAAGCCATAAATTGACTGCGTGTTGGGCCTTTTTAGGATAGTCTAAGGAACGAAGTTAGCTAGGCGCGACAGATGCCGGAACAAGCGTCTCTTGGTCGTTTCCTGAATCTTTTCGGTATATCAGATCTTCCACGTCGTTCGGTGGAAGTCCAGCCTTGATTTATTCTATGGATTTCCTACATCTATTACCTCGGTAACGCTATCAGATGTCAGATACCAAGTCAAAAGTGCTTACTCACAGCACGAGTACTCGTTGGCCTCGGCTTGACCAATCCTCCTGAAGTGTGGCGAGCATCTGCCTCGCCCTGCTCGTTAACGTGACGACCGTCCCATCACCTTGTAGCACACTGGTGCAGGAAGGGAATAAAACATCAGGAGCTCCCTTGACGAACATCCATGTCGATTCTGCGTTCTTTTCAAAAGATACTATTCTCCCTCTTTTTGAGCCTCCCTCTGCTGTCGCTGTAAATTGGCCTCCGACTTAGTCTGTGAATAAACAGCTCTTTGTATCACTTACGCAAAGGCACGATTCTTTCTCTTCCGGCTTTCCTTCTTGCCTACATTTCGAGCCAATTTCCGTTTGGCAGCAGCTTCTGGGTTGGTGGTCGCCTGCTCGAAGTGATGAGTACTGGTGCAAGATGAATGAAACCCAACCCACCTTCGTGGCCCGCGCTACTCGTCTTTCTTGCTGGATGCTAGATGCTCCCTGCCTGATGCGGTTGTACGTATTGGCAAAAACCGTCGTGCCAACTTTGTTTTGAGGCAAGTCAAGAAGTTCGGTGGCCGTAACTTTCAGCTCCTCTGCAATGCTATGAATATATGACCAACTTGAAAAGCGATATGCATACCCATTCCGGCATTGCGGATTGTATCGTCCTCCGTTATCCGATAAACAAATGTAAGTATGTGCGTCAAGAACCGCTCAAGTTGCGTGGCCTCCATGTGAGACGCCATAGCAGCAAAGAAGCGCAGAATGGACAAGGGAGCCAACGACCAGGTTGTTTGATTCTGAAACAGGAAAGTCAGAGGAAGTTAGATTTGATGGCATTAACCGAACTCACAGGGGCATTACCGCGGTTCCGCCGCGCGATGTGGGCTGAGCGAGCTTGATACGACAACTTGGAGAAGAGCCAAGGTAGGGGATCCTGAGAGCTTTTTTCTCGGCTCATTTGCGTAGGTTTTGATTGTTCAGCGGAGTCATCGCTCTCACCACCATCCGAGTCCGTCTCGGCTGTGTGGTTGGTATTACTCCCGAAGGGCGAAGAAGAGGGGACAGTGCAGAGTAGTTTTCCTACGAAGAAAAGGTTCTGCACAATCTGTAGACCGAGAGGTGCGTCGAGATTGGAGCTCTTCAACTGTGTGCATAGCTTCTCTGCAATATCTTTCATCGACTGGAGGGTAAGGTGCGAATTCTCGAGAGTGGGGGTAGGGCCGTAAAATGCGAAGAACACGCCCAACAGCTGACAAGCTGCTGAGCGTACCCAAGCGTGTGGAAAGAGGAGGTATGGGACGAGTTTGTCCTGGGTGGTTTTTATCGCATCAAGCGTATGCTCAGGCAAGGTCTGCAAGAGCTTCGAGACAGCAAGCATTGCCTGGTACGGCGGTTGCCATTCCACGTCAACATCCATGTCTTTTCCATCGCCATCGCCATCGCCATCCAACAGGGTCAGCGACTGAATGCTGTCGTCCAAGATCTCTTGAACATCGACGAACAGGGCAGCGGCATGCGGAGAAGCTTCTCGCTGTAAAGCGTCGATGATGAGCCTGTATACCTGCACCGTAACCGCCCTAAGTTTTGCTTGCCCTTGTTGACTGGCCCACGCGTGCAGATGACCAACAAGTACTTTTCTCTCGTCCTCTCCCAACCTCTTGATCAAGCTTTGAAGGTCTGATGCGGAAGCTTCTCTGCAAGACAGAGTACAAGGGCAACGAGAATCATCTCCGCGTGTTTTGCCAGCAATGCAGAGTCGAACTTGTTCACAAGCACACCTAAGAGTTCGAGAATACTTGAACGTCCTGACGCATGTTCATACGAAAGATTTCGGGCAAAGAAACCGAGGGTGGTCTGCAGTCTTCCAGAGCGTTGAGGATATTCGAGGAGAAACTGAAGAAGAAGGGATCGAGCGGACTCGCGAGTCTGTGCCGCTTGTGACGTGACCAAGATAGCATATACGTGACGCAGCCATGACGTCGTAAAGCTCAGGTACAATCAACCGTCCGACCACAATAGCTCTCAGTAACGCAAAAACGGTGCTCTGCCTGTCGAAGTCCTCGAGGTAGGGTGAAACCAATTCAATCAAGAACAGTAGATCTTTCTCTTTGACCTGAGCGCCCTCGCACTCTCGTATAATAATATAGATAGGACGAAGCCAAAACTTCAATTTTTTTGGTCAACTATACAATCAAAAAGAGAGATCATTATCAAACGAGTCGTCGTCAGGCTCTCCTGTATCTTCCAATTCCGACTCGGATTCCTCAAGTCCATCACCTTCGTCTTCCGACTCCTCGCAAAGATCACTTTCACAGTCCATCCGTTCTTCATCGGAATTTTCTTCGTAGTCCTGACCATCATTTCCGAGTCTACCTTCGCCGATGTCCATGGCTTCCACAGGTGCTACTGACCGGAAGCCAAAACATTCTCTAACAGCTCTCCGCAAAGATACTGGATGTCCTACACCCAAGTCAGTATAGCGCAGGAACATATCGCGGTCAACAAAACTAGTAGCTCTAACAGGTAAGAATCATTCAGCAACATAAAGGCACATCACACTCACATGCCGACATAATACTCTTCCCAGTCATCTTGTTCTTCCTTGGGACGTGCTAAAGATTTTCCATAGCGAAGCGCACTCACACCGCGCCCCGAAGCGAATGAAGGGATTAAATGAGCCCCTCGAATCACTTGACCTGGATCAAGAAATCCGAACGCGTCGCGGTCCGACTCCTCCACGAATGCTACCTTGGGAAGGCGGGCGCGCTGCATGCCAGACTGATATTCTGACGGTATCAATGATGCAAACCATCGGACATAGAGAACGTCGACACGCTGTGCTTCGGTGCGACCACAAGACCCTTGAAGCCAAGTATCTATGTGATAGATACCGAGTACGCGAGCATACCAATATGGGTGAGTAGGGGCGGTTTCTCCAGAAAGCACCATCACATCTGCGTGTGTGCAGAGGTTGATAGTATCATATTCGCGCCTCATGTCGTAAGTAGTGTAGTGTACCTTCATCGTCTGGACCGAGTAGACCATATTGTTAGGTATGATGACCTTGTTGCGCTCCTCGTCCGTAAACATGTGATCGCAATCACTGACATCCAGCTTGTTTAGCCTGTACAAGATATGGTCCTTGAGTTTCGGGATGAAGCCCTGAAAGTCGTCATCATAAGCAAACTGGGCCAAAAGTGCGAAGCCATTTTCACCTTAGTAGCTGGATCGTTGTCGTGTTTCTGAAGGAATGCGAACAGCGAAACTGGATTATTTCGACTACTTGCTATAAAATAATGGTCTTGAGGACACAGTGGAGTAGGAGAGTTGGCCGGAATTTGGTCACTTGACAAGGTGTCATTTGCTGCTTCCCTAACTCGCCGTAGCATACGACGCCTACGCTCGTGTTTTGCTAGCTGTGCCGGAGTGTCCAGCTTGCTCGTTAACGGATAGAATGCCTTCAAGATTCTGTGCGCCAGTTCTCCCTGGCCAATAGCATAAGTTTCGTATTGTCCTTGAAGAGAATACGTACGATCTGAGTAGTAAAAGAGTCGGTAGTGCCGAAGAGCTTGATAGTGCGCACGTAGTCACCCATTGCGTGAAACTTATAGGTATTTAAATTGAACTTTTTCGTTCTTGGCCCACTGGATTCCGAAGAAGCCACATTACTGGATTCGGGACGTTGAGCCAACCTTCGTTGGCGAGCTGCCGTCTCTTTTTGTAATTCTACAGTGTTAAAGGCGGTGCACGTAAAGTCACGGAATTTCCGTAACTGTCGAGAGAGAGTTTTGAATGTGTCCTCGAAGAAACCAAGGGTCGACTCCGAATGATTTCTTAACTTGGCAAGTGCATGCCATTGAGCGAATCTATACAAAAGAGTCTGCACAATCATGTCATGACTGGCGGGAAACAGCCCTTCGAATACTGGTATTGCACACTACAGAGATCGTTAGTACGCTACATAGAGAACGGTAAAGTTAAAGAGCAAAAAACCTGTAAAATGTCTTCGAAGTCCCGCGCGGCCAGCCTCTTCATGTCAGATGTGTTATTTGCAAAGGTTCGAATTACCCCACTACCGAAGGTTGGGATCTGACGAAATCTGTGGTATCATAGAATTGTTACTGATAAGTTACGCAGAAACATTGGACAGAAGCCTACCTGGAGTCTAAGGTTGCAACTAGCTGAGCTCCGCCTGGCAGTGCATATAGGATCCTGACGAGGTGAGTAAATAGAGCCTTCCAAGTACCCAGCTCGCACTCATGCATGAGATCCACGACGAGCATCCGGAATGGGTCGAGGTGCAGGGCTCCGAGCTTCTCGACAAATTTGTTCTGCCAGTTACTCATCTGAGCAGTACTCTGACATAGCTGCATAAAATCCGCGCTCACCATAACAGGCACCCAGGAGCCCTCTCCAAGCGCCTCTTCAACTTTCGTACCGTCTACAGTGTTTCCCCACTTATAAATATATTCTCGTGCCGTGAAGATATTAGCCTTGACGTAGACTCGGAGATTATCGAGACGACTCTTCATGTCCTTGAGGAAGCCTAGAGAGGCGAACAGACTTTTTGGCGTGAGACAGCGCGGGCAGGGACATGAGCCCATGTCTTTGATGGTAGCAATTAAGACCCTGAAACTCATTCAGTAATCCACCAATCCTCAAAAACGTAACGCACTTTTCGGGATAGTCAGCTGAATACGTGAATATACGAGGAAATACCCTGCGTAACACTCCATCGGCACATTTTAGTACGATACCATGGCGGTATGCTTGAATGAAGTCTTGATCTAGTAAGGTATCCCAGCATGCGTGGAACAACTCGCGTCGACAATGAGCGTGAAGAGCGGCCATGCCACTCTTCGATATTCGAGGCAAGTTGCTTATAATATCTTTGACCTTATCAGGCAGCTAGCGTGCAATGTCAAATGGTGCTTGAAGGCAGAAAAGGAAAACTTACCGACGGTAAAAACCCTACAAGGTGACATGCACCAGAATTTGGTGCAGAACGTGCATATTTGGTCAGGTTTCCGAAGTACATATAAAGTGGCCAGGCTTTCGCCGTTCCGAAGTTCGCCAGATGTGTGGCATCGGAAAAAAACATGAGGCCAGCTATTACCCGTTCCAGTGAACATCCGGACTCCTTTGGGAGCTTTTGCAGCTCATCCTGGGCATCTAGCCATGAGTCAGACGTGTACAACTCATCGAATATTCGCTCTTCATGACCGTCCAACGGATCCTTCCACAGACGCTTAAAAGGTGAGAGATGGAATGCGCTCGCTTGAATATCAGCGAAAGCCGACCTGATCACTTCAACGAGTGGGCGGAAATGGAACCCTGGAACGAGAAAAGATCTAGTGTCGCCATCACCCAATTTTGTAGGAATATCGATAGTGACATTGGCTTGAGTCCAGTCATCTGGAAACTTGATATTCTTGCCGCTGGGGTCGTCGTCCAATTTTCGCAAATTGTTCTTTACTGAGAAGTCCTCTAGGTGCGCTATGTCGAAGTCTTTCGCCAGCATTACTTCCTTGACGAGACGAGCGACTTCAGTCTCGGATTTCTGATTGCTTCCGGAATTCATCCAAGACATCAGCCGGTAGACCGTCATGTTAGGAAAAGGATAAGGAGGTGGGAGAATACCAGGCGAATCAGTCTCCCCCATGATAATTGGACACGTCGTTGAGAGTAGCTCGGATGGAACGAATTTGTCTGGCTCGAAGGATGGGCGGCGGGGGTACAATCGGCCGAGTCCAAGAGAATTGAACGAAGTCTGAAGTGTGTCTCGTAATGTCAATAGGACTCTCCGTATTCTAGATTGAGGTGGGGCGATATTTCGAGCGCTACCGTGACCAGTAGGCGAAGCATCAATATGATCCGAGATATTGGCGTCCTCATCAGAAAGAGAGATATTCTCGAAAGGCCTGGGTATCCGTCTCATTGGCAGATGGTACAAAGGTTTTTCTGCTAAAAGAATGATTAGTAAATGTTGGGAACCCACTACTGCCAGGAGACTTACTAGTAGTACCCGACTGAGCATGATGAGAGTCAATCTCAGGTACTGCACTATTGAAACTATCGTCTACATCAAATTGTTGCTGCGAGGTTTGCTGGAAATGCCCGTGACTCCCTGCTGCGCCGGAAGTGTGTCTTCCATGGACAGCCTGGATCTTGCCATACCTGGCGGACGGTTTACACGAAGCAATAGGCTTTGAACAGTCACGCCGACCCTCAGGCACATGCTGAATAGGCAATATCGTTTTGTTCTAGAAATATGTCATCAATCGCTAAGCTGTCATGACTGTATTGTAAGATAGAAAAGGCTCCTCACCGATAAGTTGGAACTGCCGCAAGAGGCTAAGCCTTCTGTTGAACTGGTAACTATTCGCCGCACCAAACCGTCACGGTTCCGAGTCAGTGGAGATCTGGCTGCCTCCTTAGCTCTCTCGTGTCTTCTCTGACTGGCTGAGATTCTGTATTTATTGTAGGATTGGCAGGTTGCACGATGCCTACTAAGCCCTCGAGTGTCGGTTGCTTTCTCCCAGGAGCAGCCTGGAGCTTTGCAAGCCTGAGACGACACCATCGGCGAACAGTAGTAAATGACAGAGAGTGAGAGCCAAAGAAAAATAAGCCCGGGCCATAGACTCAGTTTTTTGCGCATTCGCCGAACAACTGTTTAGTCACAAGTTCGACTGGAAGGCTTGCTTAGTACTGCTCGGCTGACCGCATCGATATTTCCCTTTTCAGTAATCACCTTCGAATCATTCAATCTAGTGAAATTGGAATGACAAGGTTGAGTGCGATGGATTCAATGTCAAGAACTTCAAGCTCAGTCACAGTAGTGACTCTAGTACTAGCACGGTAGTCAAACAATTACTAGTATACAGCGACAATCATTCTTCTCGTTTCTTCTTGCTGCTGCGACCGCATACGCCAGCCATGACGTTAATGATACACATGTACTTCTAACATGGATGGATCCGGGAACGATTGCAAGTGAGCATAAAGAAAGGATCTGGCATTTGTACCATGGTCAGCATCATGGCCTCTGCAAAGATTCCATAAATCACCTTTCCTCAGACCGCCAACTGGGGTGACATAGGCCCGTTCATATCTGCCAAAATGGTCTCCAAGCATGCGTTCAAGCGAACTTCAGGAGTTGGATCATCGGAGGGTAGTGATAAGTCGCGCTCATGTGCAACATCCTGCAGTTGTTCAAGTTGTTCATCCGCAACAGTGTACGCTGTGAAATCATGGGTGTATGCAGCAATACCGAAGTCCGCGTCATCTTCAAGCTGATTCTGTTACAAGTAACATCGGCTACGTGGCCCCCCTATCATTTTTCCTTCGTCCTCGCCCTCGTATGCCTCCGGCTCGTACTTCTCTACCGACTATCCGTTGACCGGATCCTCGGGACCGTTCCCGTCCCTCGCCTCCCCCTCCTATCGCACCAATGTGCGCACGTGCCTTCGGGCTATGACTCGTTCTGACTCGTGCCACCAATGTGGCTTTCCTTATCGTGTCTTATCTTTCCTTTGACTCGTGCATGCTGCACGTTGTATCATTTACCATTGGCTCGTTCCAACGTTTCTCGGTCTCATTCCGCATTCGACCTTACATCACTAATCAGGCTCTGCCACCATCGTACCTATACCCTTTCCGTTTCCCCTTTGCCCTTACCTACAGTACGGTAGCCTTGCCCTTAACCCTTTCCACTTAGTATAAGTAGTCGGTCACTCTGTACTAGATTCCCTAACTTGAATCTACTCAATCTTCCCTCGAACATACTTCCCTCTGAAGCCCCCTCAGCTTCAGTCTCTAGTATCTTTTCTTAGGTGCTCATCGCGCCTAAGTCTACCTCGATCGACCACCTCATCGTTCGGACAAGACTGTCCTTACTTTGAGAACGTCAGTGACTTTGAAGACATCCGTCTTAGAAGTCACGTGACACGCGCGTCTCTGATATCTGCCGACTCGACGTCGCCAGTCTCAGTCGCTACACCGGACCCTTCCGGTTACGTCACGAACGTTAGCGGACGACGCCCCTCTTAGGGCTCCGCATAACAGATCTATTTGAGTGCGTAACAAAAGATTCAAGTTTCCTTTTTTTGCGCCCTGCCATCCGCACGGCCATTAACCGACAGACACCACGACTACCTGGACCCCGAAGTATCCTTGGGAACGCGATCCCAACACTCCGGACTCCGAAGAAGAAGAATCGGAAGAAGACCACACGTCCTCCGACGAGTTTCCCGACGAACAACCGTACGGTAACCTCAACTCGAACCCTGGAACAAGAATGTCCGGAGGCCCCACCCCACAACCAACAGTGGTCGTATCCAGGCCTGAACTAAAGGCTGGAGTACCACAGAACTATGATGGAAACATCGATGATGCCGAGCGCTGGATGTACTCGGTGGAGACATACTTCCTCATCAACTCGACGATCTACAGCTCCGACCAAACCAAGGTCGCTGTTGCACTCCAGTATATGAACGATGGAGACGCCCGCGTCTGGGCCGACACCTTCTACCGAGCAGCCTTCGACAAAACTCCCGTCGACTTCGGTAGCTGGAAGGACTTCAGGAAGGCTTTCACCGAATCCTTCCACCCGGTCGACCGGATGACTGAGGCTCTAACCAAGCTTCATGGTTTGACCCAGACTGGCGACGTGATGCCCTACATCGCAACGTTCAAAACCCTGTCGTCCACTGCTAGTCTCAAGCAGGACGTCGCCCTCATCCACTTCTTCGAAAGAGGGTTGAAACCAGGACTTCGAACCGCCATCTACACGAAGGAGGTCGTCCCCAACACCATCGATAAATGGTACACTGCCGCGACACAGTTGGAAGCCAACTACAAGCGATCAAGAGCAGTTGTGTCCAACAACAGATCGGTACGCCCTTCCGGGCACCGGCACGTCCCCAAGCCTCAGGTCCGCCAACGCGATCCAGATGCTATGGACGTTGATCGTTCCCTCACGCCTGAGGAACGACAGAAGTGCTTCGATAAAGGCCTTTGCTTCAAATGCAAGGAGAAGGGCCATCGAGCAAACGACTCCCGGTTCCACCCGAAGGTGCGCCGAGGAGACAAGAACGACGAAGAAGACAAAGGCAAGAAGCCAAACAAGTCTGGCGTCCGCCAGCTTGACGAGTCTTCTGACGAGGAAGACATGGAAGTCAACCTTGTCAAAAGAAAGGATTTTTAAAGAGAGGGCTTGTCGAACGGTCAATTCCCTCTATCTGCGCATTGTATACTAAAGCTGTTGGTAAATCCAACGAGTTTCGTGTCCCGGTGACACTTTTCTCTTCTTGCAGTGCCAAAACCGTTCAGTCGACCGCCATCATCGACTCAGGGGCAGGTGGGACCTTCATTAGCTATGACTTCGTCAAGCGAAATGGGATCCGGACCCACCTACTCAAGAAACCCTTCCGGATCACCACAGTAGACGGAAGCCCGTCCTCGGCAGGACAGGTAACCCAATACTGCATGCTATTCATTCGTCTCGATCGGAGACTTATGTATGGAAAGTTCAACGTAACGAAACTTTCCAAGCATGATGACCTACTTTTTGGAAAACCTTGGCTTAGTGCCATGATGCCCAATATCGACTGGAAGGCCAACACGATCTCCCTGCCTGCGACCAATAGGTCAAAGGAGGTGGAGAGGGAACTCAACGCCTCCCGACGAGAAAGCAAGGCCAAGCCATATCTCTTTCGTGGAGAAAAGGCTGTCCTAGAAGAACTCGACGACGAGGACTTTTCGCCCCTCAAGCGACTCCCCAAAGGCACCCAACATTGCCTCGAGGAAATCAAGAAACGCAAGAAGCGTAACAAGAAGAAGACGGCGCCAATCATCGTGCCCTTCGAAGATACCGACTTCAACACCATGGACGATGTCTGGGTCGGACAGACCCATCTTGCGGATAAAGTTGAGGAGATCTCCACTTATCCCCTCACTGACGATGAAGTCCTAGTGGAATATGCTTCGGACGGAACATCCGTCCGGATCATCGAAAACATCTCTTTCGACACTCCGCTCACCAAGGATGGGACCTCGAAGAAAGAAATCCGGAAGGCTCTCCACAGACGAGCAAAACCTCTCCGGAACCTCTGGATCCTCGCTTCTCAGCAGGACTACACGAAGACCTCCAACAAAGCTCAAGAATTTGCTATGGAGGACGCGCAGGAAAAGAAGAAGAAATCATTTGAAGAACTGGTACCTTCCTATCTTCATGATTTTGCTGACATCTTCGCAAAGGACGGTCTAAACAAACTCCCTCCCTCACGACCGGGAGTAGACCACAAAATCGAAACGAAGGAAGGCTTCATTCCGAAGTCTTCTCGAGCCTACCCGCTCTCACCGAAGGAAACCGATGCTGTCAAAGCATTTCTGGACGAACACCTCGCCAAAGATTTCATCCAACCCTCGAAGTCTCCTCAAGCTGCTGGATTCTTCTTTGTCGGCAAGAAGGACGGATCTCTCCGCCCCTGCCAGGATTACCGATACATCAACGAATGGACGATCAAGAACGCGTACCCACTCCCTTTGATACCACCCTTGCTTGCGAAACTCAACAAGGCGCAATGGTTCACAAAGGTCGACGTACGCTCAGGATATAACAATATCCTCATTCATCCCGACGACAGGTGGAAGGCCGCGTTCTCCACCTCATACGGGCTCTTCGAGCCCAAGGTAATGTTTTTCGGATTGTGCAATTCACCCGCCACCTTCCAAGCTTACATGAACCAGACATTTTCAGAAGAACTGAACGAAGGATGGTTAATCGTCTATATGGACGACATCCTGATCTTTTCAGATAACCTGGATGAACACCGGCAAAGGACCCGCCGAGTGTTGGAGAAACTCCGCAAAGAGTCTCTCTTCCTCAAACCCGAGAAATGTACTTTCGACTCTCAAGAAGTCGAGTACCTCGGTATGATCATTCGACCTGGACAGGTCGCTATGGACACTGCCAAGCTGAAAGGCATCAGCGAATGGCAACAACCCTCTTCGGTCAAGGACGTGCGGTCCTTTCTTGGATTCTGCAACTTCTACCGTCATTTCATTCCCCACTACTCCGACATCGCACGCCCTCTCCTCGATCTCACCAAGAAGGAGATTCCCTTCTCTTGGTCCGATTCTACCGAGGCTTCATTCCAGCATCTGAAGAAGCTTTTCACCACCGAACCGGTTCTGCGGAACCCCGACTCATCGCGACAGTTTGCACTTGCAACTGACGCCTCGCTCTTCGCGACCGGAGCAGTCTTACTCCAGACGGATAGCAATGGGGATTACCACCCCTGCGGCTACCTCTCCCAGTCCCTCAACGCGGCCGAACGGAACTACGAGATCTACGACCGAGAACTCCTTGCCATCATCCGAGCCCTTCAGGCTTGGAGGCACTTCCTTGAAGGAAACCCTCATCCAGTCATTGTCTTCACGGATCACAAGAACCTGATCTATTTCCGCTCCGCGCAACGACTCACCCGACGACAGGCCCGGTGGCACCTCACGCTCACCAACTTTGATCTGGAACTTCACCATGTTCCTGGAACAAAGCTCGCTGCACCGGATGCCTTGTCCCGCCGTCCGGACCACGCTATAGCTGGTCAGGATAACGAGGATCGTATCCTCCTCCCCGACACCCTGTTCACCCGTCTAATCGACGCTGAACTCGCAGACGAGTTTCAACGACTCTCTGACGACCCCTCCGACCAGACTGTGAAAACAGCCTTGGACGCTCTTTCCGGGGTGTGCGCACCCCCCATGAAGTCTGCACTTTCCGATTGGAGGTTCACCGATGGTGTTCTCTTCTATAAGGATCGTGCCTACGTTCCCCCCGACCTCCGGCATCGCGTGTTGTCTCTACATCACGATCACCCAACCGCCGGGCACCCCGGGCGTTCCGGTACCGAATGGAACGTCAAGAAATCCTACTGGTGGCCCGGAATGGGCTCCTTCATTAGGAAATACGTCGATGGCTGCGCCATGTGCCAGCAGATGAAGGTTAACACCCACCCCACGACACCTCCCCTCACCCCGATACCCTCCTCGGCCCTCCGGCCCTTCGCTCAGGTCTCGGTTGATTTAATCACCGACCTCCCCGAGAGCGCTGGCTACGATTCTGTCATGGTCGTGGTAGACCATGGGCTTACGAAGGGGGTAATTCTCTGCCCTTGCAGAAAAACCATCACAGCGGAAGGAGTAGCCGAACTTTTCTTCAAGAAAGTGTTCATGCGCTTCGGACTCTATGACAAGATCATCTCGGACCGAGGCCCCCAATTCGCCTCGAAGCTAGCAAAGGAGCTAGGACGACTCCTCGACTACCAAGTCGCACTTTCCACTGCCTATCACCCTCAGACAGATGGTCAGACCGAACGGCTCAACCAAGAGCTCGAAACCTACCTCCGGATCTACTGCCGGACGACTCCCTCCGAATGGGCAAAGCACTTGCCTATGGCCGAATTTGTTCATAACTCCCGACGACACTCTGCCAGAAATGCCTCCCCCTTCTATCTCATGATGGGCTACGAACCACGAGGCATCCCCCATCTCTTCCCCGACTCTACCCTACCAACCGCCGAAGACCGAGTCAAATCACTCGCCAAGATCCGCGAAGAAGCCCTTGCATGCCACAGCCTCGCGCAGCAACGCATGGCTGATCGTTCCTATGGCCAGCGTTACAAGCCATGGAACGTTGGTGATAAGGTATGGCTATCCGCCACGAACCTGATCACCGGATTCCCTTCTAGGAAACTCGCCCCGAAACGCTATGGACCCTTCCCAATCCAGAAGGTCCTCTCCCCCATCACGTTCCAGCTCAAGCTGCCTGCCAGCTGGCGTATCCACCCCACGTTCCATGCCTCGGAACTTTCCTCCTATCAGGAGACAGACGTGCATGGACCGAATTTCACCGAACCTCCTCCTGATCTTATCGATGGAGAGGAACACTACGAAGTGGAAGCTATCCTCCAACACAAGGGTACCGGATCGCGTCGCCGGTACCTCGTGTCTTGGGTTGGCTATCCTGCCTCCGAACGAACGTGGCTCCCCGAAACAGAATTGAAGTCCGCAGCGGAGCTCCTGAAGGCGTATAAGAAGCGACTCAAGATCGCTTCAATCGCCATCTCATGTTGATCAACAACCGCCACCGCAACTTCTCCTACCGCCCTCACTACACTAGGGCTGACCCCACCAGCGAACCCATCCACACCGATACCAAAGCCTTCCATCGCCAACGAATCCGCAATCGCCACCGCCCCACGAAATCCACACCCGTCGACAAACAGAGGCCCACTACCCAATACCCCACCTACGCCACTACCCAAGGAAAGACGCTCCACTATGTCGGCCTCAGCGTCGTCTGTTTCCTCGCACCGATCCGCTACCTCTCATGCGTCTGCCTCCGACCCCGACCCGACGAGCCAGCCAACGCATGGCCATGATAGGCCCTCCTACACCGTCTTCCGACGACCATCCCTTCGCTCAGTTGTCCAAGACAGGCAACGGGCCTACTGGGAAGCAGTCATCTGCGATCCCCAGTATGCAATCCGACTCGACAACTATCTCAACCGCACCAACGACGAGATAACCATGAACCTCGTCCAGGCCTTCAGGGCCACCGACGCCCTCACCGGCGATATCGCCAGGATCGACCTGGCTAGGGAGACTTCCCTATCCACCGTCTCGACCAGATACAATCAAGGCAAGATCAAACGAGCCCTGCTAAATCTGTTTGAACTCAGGAACTTCCATGCCGCCGTCATGGCCGTCGAGGAGGAGCGGGCATTTAATCCCCCTCCCGACCCGCTTGCAGTCGTCGAGCGTGCTGTCTATGACAGAGCTCCGACCCCCTTCCTTCCCCAGCTACCCCGCTCTGAATCACCAGAGCAGATCCCCAACGTCACCCAGCTGACCAACCCCGAGATCGACCGTCTCTATAACGAATACGAACGCGAGCTCTACGCTCCACGTAACCCCTCCCCCATCCTCGATGCAGACACCATCTCTATCATCATCCCAGAATTGGATGAATGCCCTCCCGCATCACCTGTTCTCAACCCCGATGATTGGGTACCCACCGAGACGGTCCCACACCTCTCTATTGGTTCTCCGGAACCCCTTCCCACTCCGCAACGCCGAAATCACCGTGCTCGTGCACGATCCATCTTGTCCCTAGGACTACCCCTCTCCCATGCGCATCGACCGCGCACCCAGAACTTCACTAGGCACTATCCTCGCGAGGAAGCCCAGGAAGACGCCATCAACGACGCGCGTCGTGATGCCACCGAGACCACCCAGGTCTACCGCAGCAACGTTGTCTGCCGCCAGTGCCGTGTCTACGGACACAAACAGAAACACTGCGCGCAATACTTCTGCCGCATTTGTGGGCAATTTGCCCCAAAACATCTCACTCCTTTCTGCCCTCGACTTGACGGCAGGAAGATCCTTCGTCGTGGAACCTCTTCCGACCGGTTCTACAGGGACATGCAGCAGCTTGAAGCTGCGTATGACCAGGACGCTGCTCGCCTTGAGCAAGAACGCGAAGAGAATGCAATCGAAGCCGCCTCCTGGCTCGAAGACCTCGACTTCGACCCCGCATGGTATAACAACCAGGACGACTACGTTCCTCTGGACGACGATTAAAGAGTTCGTGGAACTCTACCTTGAAACGGGGGTAATGTTACAAGTAACATCGGCTACGTGGCCCCCCTATCATTTTTCCTTCGTCCTCGCCCTCGTATGCCTCCGGCTCGTACTTCTCTACCGACTATCCGTTGACCGGATCCTCGGGACCGTTCCCGTCCCTCGCCTCCCCCTCCTATCGCACCAACGTGCGCACGTGCCTTCGGGCTATGACTCGTTCTGACTCGTGCCACCAATGTGGCTTTCCTTATCGTGTCTTATCTTTCCTTTGACTCGTGCATGCTGCACGTTGTATCATTTACCATTGGCTCGTTCCAACGTTTCTCGGTCTCATTCCGCATTCGACCTTACATCACTAATCAGGCTCTGCCACCATCGTACCTATACCCTTTCCGTTTCCCCTTTGCCCTTACCTACAGTACGGTAGCCTTGCCCTTAACCCTTTCCACTTAGTATAAGTAGTCGGTCACTCTGTACTAGATTCCCTAACTTGAATCTACTCAATCTTCCCTCGAACATACTTCCCTCTGAAGCCCCCTCAGCTTCAGTCTCTAGTATCTTTTCTTAGGTGCTCATCGCGCCTAAGTCTACCTCGATCGACCACCTCATCGTTCGGACAAGACTGTCCTTACTTTGAGAACGTCAGTGACTTTGAAGACATCCGTCTTAGAAGTCACGTGACACGCGCGTCTCTGATATCTGCCGACTCGACGTCGCCAGTCTCAGTCGCTACACCGGACCCTTCCGGTTACGTCACGAACGTTAGCGGACGACGCCCCTCTTAGGGCTCCGCATAACAGATCTATTTGAGTGCGTAACAGATTCTTACTACGTTTCACCAAAAGCCTCTCGAAGAAGGAAGCTTCCGCCATGCTTTCAGCATACTTCTTAGCATCAATCAACAGAAGCGCCTGGAGAAGAATCGCGTGTCGTTCAGTTGTCTCGAGCTCCCAAGCCGTCGTGAGAGCGCGCAAGCGCCTAGATTCGCGATCAGATCGCTTTGCTAGGACGGCTGCACGGACGGCGCTGTCAGGCAAAGCATCAATACCACGATTGAAGACTTCGAAGCCCTATTATAATGCCTGTCATTATGGAGTGATCTATGATCAACGTTGAGCTAAAATACCTTCTGGACATCTATCATACTCATATCAGTCTCGCCAGAGTGCTTTCCCAGAGATCTTTCGACAAATCGGAGTTCTAATGCACTGGGAGCAGCATCATGGCACGACATTCCCTGAGCGGGCCGGAATCTTTGGGCCGAGCGTAGTGCATAAGAAGGCATGTGGCGGGTTACGAAGGGAAGGGATTGAGGCGCATACAATGGGTCATTGGAGTTATCATGTCGCTGCCTGATGGAGTCCAGGAGTACATCATGGGGTCGACTCGGAGTTTGAGTCTTGTCTGAGGGCTCGGAGTTGTCCTGCAACATGGATTTAGCGAGGATACGGTCAGCAGCTCGTGTTACACGGTGCGGATCAGGACTGGATCCTCTAAAAGTGTTCATTGAGGGCGCTTTAAGCAGTTCGGGAATGCTGGTATGTGGCGTGCTGAGCCAACTTGTTCATCGTCATATTTCACATCATTCCGCCTGATTATATAAGTTGGCGGGGTTTGAAAGTGATGCTACTCCTGTAGTATTTGGTATTCCTACAGGCACAGTGGGAACGTCAGTACTGAAACATATTAGTGAACAGTCTGAGTAAGGTATCACTGTCCCGAGTCTTTGTCTTGATGGCATCGCATTGCTAATTATATATAACTAATGGTCCACGGCATGCCCACTTCAAGATGTCCGAGTCATAGTGAGAGATATGCCCAACCGACCTTCCCTAGATTGTTTCACTGCTTCAGCTGTCAGCGTCATTAAAATTCTGGTGATTGCTGGACTGGGAAGGGTTTGGCGATAACTCAGACCGGCAGCCAGAGTCCGAGTGGGAATATGACTTGTCATAATGAAATTCAATATCAACAAGTGAACAAACAAACTCAAACAAACTATCTGATAGAAGCACCATGTCCTTTCGAAAAATTCATTCATTCAAGCATCCCTGCCCCCGGCCCGGGTGCTGCCAGTATGAGAAAATAGTATAGGCAACGCCGCACCGTCCGTTACCCTGGAGTATGAATGTTTTCTTCATCTTCGTCGGCAGCCTGCACTCGTACCTTCCCTTTCCCTTTCCCCTTCGCCTTCCTTCTCATCTTCGCGCGTCCCTCCTTCATAAAAGCCTTGCAAACACTGGTGTGAAATATGTAAGCAGCACCCTCAGACATCCCGATCTTCTCCTCGTAGAATTGAATACTAAAATGTGCTGCTGCCACCAGATAAAGTATGCCATGATCCTTCAGCTTATCCATATACTGCGGGAACTCCATAGCAGGGTAGCGAGCGTGGATGATTGCAAGGACGTCGTGAATACCTTGCGGTGGTTGCCAGTCATCATCCGATTCTTCGTCACTCTCCATGTAGAGTGCATACGTCCGTTTGAGTGGTTTAGGGTCTTGGTTTTGTTGCCCGAAAGGTGCGCCGTTACTAGAAGCCAACATGTCGCTGATAGCAGGTGAGATATGAACGTGATTATGGATGACGGGTGGCATAATCTCGGTAGGCACGCGCTGAAGTGACGACGTAGTTCGTTCCTTCCGTGTCTTCCGAAACTCGTCAAAATGAGGTGTGCTAGGTAGTGTAACATATATGGCATTGTCTGGATCACAAGTTTCATGCTAAAATTCGTAAGACTATGTAATATGACGCTTGCAAGCAAATACGTACCAGATATTTCGCCCATTCCTGCAGGTCTCGGGTGCACAATGGATAGTGTGGACTCGTGTCTGGCTGTGACGTATCTACCCAGCAGAATGCGGCGTCCTCTCCTAGTTGATGTTCGGAGCAACGTAATTTGCTCCGGACAATCTGTAACTCTTGCATATAGTGCAGAAGTAATGGTTCAGATTCTATCTTCTGATCCCCTGCAGGACGCCGTGGCATAATACTTTCCTGCTGTTCTGCTGACTTTCCCTTAACCACAGGCTTCTGCAAGTGTCAAATGTCACCGAGATGTAGTGTGGGCAGCCCGCAGTGATAACTAAACCACTTACGGTATTGACGATTTCAATAGCAACATTCTTCTTTTTCCGCCCGGACATCTGCTCCCGTGCAGCTCTGAAAGTGCTACTGATATCTTGCGAGTTCAAAAGCCGGTGGGGTGGGTCCATGCGGCGGGCTGTAGACAAGCGCCAGCCCAAGTTTTCGTACGTCTTTGGGACGTCCATGGTGGCCCTCATGGAGTCCAACATGTCCAGGGGACTCAGATCTGATTCGGAGTATGAACGGCCCACATATGTGGTACATTTATTGGTCTCCATGCTATTCAAAGGAATCCGAAATTCGACTACGATAGTGTAATCAGGATGAGCATCCGCGTTGTTCAGCGAGTGCGATAGAAAGTCACCTTTCTTTTGCTCGGGCTCGAGCCCCGGCTTGGTAGGATTCACTTGGGAGCAGTTCAAATTAAAAGCCTGCGTGGGCACGGGGGGCAGAGTTATTGACATCATGCACTGAAATGATGGAATGGAGACGCTCGCCTCCGAGCCTTTATATTCTAGTCAAACGGTGTGGCCATAATTTACCCTCATGCTTAATAGGTTAACTCACCAAAGAGGAGACGGGTAAGTTCCAAAAAAGACTTGACGAACAACTTTGTTTACGCGACCCTGACACTAACGCTGTCAGGACTTTGACTGAGTGATTCGGACCTAGTAATAGGCGCCGTCACTCTTCCGAATATCCTAAAGCAGGTGTATATAACACACAGACTAGGGTGAGCGTCGATACCGAGCCGGTACTGATGAATGTGAACGTAATTCCAGCGTACTATGATGACTGACTCCGCTTGTGCCATGCATGAAGACTCGGATGTGGCCAGATGACGGCTGCCGCTGGCCATGCAAAGGCTCGGAAGACCAGGAGTCATGATGGTCACCTGTGCATGCAAAAGAAAGCTAGATCCGGAGAATCTTTGAACGTCTCAGGCTCGCGGTTTGAGTGCGACCTGATATTTCACCTTGCTTGCGCCATCTGACAAAATCTGACACCAATAATATACAATAATAAATATCAATAAACATTCAATGTGGCTGTATGTCATGACTCAGTACGTGGGTTTTGGTAATTTGAAATAATCAAAGGTTTGCAGTCAAGACATCGCAGCCTCATTGGTGGCGACCTCGTATGTCCATACCCCATAAACTTACCCTTACCGATGATCATGTCCATTTGGGCATCATTTGACTATGTGGGTGCAAGTAAACTTATGCGCTACTGCAGGCTATAATCATAATTTGGTCTTGATAACGAATAATTGACAAGCAATGTCACGGTATACTCAAGATTCAAGCATATCTGCCTTTAATTTCCTGAACAAATCCCTCCATAGTATTGAACTTTACTCCTAAATTGATTAATCGTGGATCAGGGATAGCGGTATCCGGGTATAGTCCAAACTCGGACTGGAAAGCATACTAACAAAATATCATCAGCGTCAAGATGTCAATCATACCGAACAATACCGACCATGTCGTCCATTTCCTGCGCAACATGTGAGCACATGGGCTACATTAGAGAGAGAGAAAATATTTGCAGACCTGCATTCCCGTGGTCTGCGAGGACACAAAAGACACCGGTTTCCCCAGCGCTGATGGTAGCAGTAAGATTAGATCAACAGAGTCCTGCGTTTTGACCACATACCCTGCTGGAGGATCGATGCAAATTGAGTGTACTTCAACTTTGCACTGACGGCATAGAACGTGCGGGAGAGAACCTCTGATTCAGGATCTTTGTAGTGCTTGAGAAGCGCTAACGCGCACTGGCCAAGGTCCCGCTCGACCCACGTAAAATACTGAGGAGATTGAGCGTCATATCTGGCTACGGTTGCTTCCAGGCGATCGGAATCTAGCACGGGCGCAAGAATATTGTACCTGCCACAAAGTTTACATCAGCTATGCGTAGGAAAGCTTTAATCCAGGACGTCTTACTTCCAGAAATTCTCCGAAAACCAGCCTTAAATGATGAGTGTCAACTACTCGAAAGACGCCCAAAATGACATAATGAGATCGTCTCCGCTGTTCAAGAATCTATAGATGGGAAATATGGAAGATGGCATACACGTCAGACCAGCTTCGTTGTTTGGTCGAGAGCACGATCCTAGAGGTCCAAGGAAAATGCTGGGACCATCCACTGCTTTGGTAGATCCAGGCTGCGTCAAGGCAGAGGAAGGTGTCGCTGTAAGCAACGCGACTTGGCTATGTAACATGACAGTCGGGGCAAGGTACAAAAACAACGAGAGTAGGAGCGCCGTGAGCATGAGCACAGGGGTGAAGTACAGGATGGTGCCTTTTGAAATGTCGGCTAGCATGGTTGAAGTAGTTGTGTAAAAGTATTGAGTTGAAAAAATGAATGTAGCGAGAGCCTGCTCGAATGTCGCGGGACCGTGCGCGATAGAAACTAGGTGGACCGGTGAGAGAAGGGGACTGGAACGTACTTTTCCATAGTTTGGAGATCGATCTTATGTACCGCAGCAGGTATCATATGTCGATTCGGTAGCCTGTAGGACAAAGTGCAAAAACAAAGAAATCGCGCTCAGTGCAACGCAATTATAAATTGTTGCCTAGGCATTTGCCTTTTGTTATGTGACTCGGATATAGAGCGAGGAATGGAAGCATCGTCGAAAGGTCGAGACCGAAATATCGTTCGCATGAAATCATCCGGTCAATGGTACCGACCGGTCATATTCGTGCGTCTATCGAACAAATAATCACAAATAGACGGCGTCTGTCAGAAACTCAGAAATTTCACCGATCGCACAAGTTCAGTGCAGACCTGGTCTGCTGGTGCATGCAATGGAAATCGAATCACAGGTCATTCTGCCGAGAGAGCTTGATGATCTCTCGTCTTTCATTCAAGAAAAGCCCGAATCATTGGCAACTGCCACTGCTGAGCTACGAGCCATAGCTCTCCGTGCAACCAAATTCATATTCGATCTTGGTGAGCAGATCAAACCCAATTCAATATCCGCACATGATGCAGCCGGGCTGAGTAGTTCATAGCTTTGCGGTCGGAACCTGCCTCTCTGCCTCATATTGAGAACCTTCTGTCTTCACTCAAACAATCTCAAGCACCACAGACGAGATCACAGACTCGCGCTAATGCCAAACGGAAGAGGAGTCCAAGTCCTGTACTGGAATCCCCGAAGAAGGTCACTATAAAAAATACACCACTACCCTCACTTTTTATCGAGGATATGAATGAAGGTCAAATTTGGCAGCAGCTGGACCTTAGGGCTGCACCTCTTTGCAGTAATCTTCTGCTGCTAGAGGGCGAGACTGAAGATGACATGGAATTACCAGACGGGATGTACGACGATCAGGAGGACGAGGAAGGTGACGAGGTATGAGAAGAAAGCGAAGATTCTGAAGAGATAGAGCACACGGACGATTCTGAAGAAGACACTGGTGGGTCAGAAGAAATGACTGACCTTCGCGAGGAGCTGTCCGAAGACGAGGAGGACGATTCAGATCATCATCCATCTCTTCTTGACGTCGTCAAAGTAAAATCCTCTGTAAAACGTGCAGTCGCAAAGAGACCCAAATCAGACCTTGACGACGATTTCTTCAGTATGGACGCATTCAATCGTGAAACGGAAGAGGCCGAAGCAACTGCTGTTTCCCGTGGTCAACTACGACGGAAATCGGATGACGATGACGACGAAGGTGACAGTATTGATCCCTTCAGGCCAATAGATGACGTCTATGACTCTAATGACAATGGTTCGGAAGACGGCGCAGGTATGCAGTCTTGTACTCTTTTTGTCACGCGTAACTCACATAACACGCAGAACCGCTCTACAAAGATTTCTTCGATGCTCCCAGGGGCTCCGGTTCGAAAGCTATTACGAATACTTCTTCCTCGAAGTCGAAAGTGCGATTTAGTGAGCAGGCCAGATTCCAGTAAGGCCAGTCATATTCTTGTTGGTATCACTTATTCACAACCTGGCTGCAGATATGACTACTTATGAAAAACGTATGGCAGCACTGCAATTACAGATCAAGGAGCTCGAGGCGGAGAATGTTGCTAAGAAGGACTGGGTATTGATGGGGGAGGCCACGTCGAGATCTCGACCTCAAGATTCTTTGCTGCAAGAAGATTTAGAGTTTGAACGAACGATGAAAGCGGTGCCTGTCATCACTGAAACTGTGGTTCAAGGTCTGGAAGAGCGAATAAAAGCTTGCATAAAGGATGGCCGATTCGACGATGTCGTGCGGATTCGCGCTATCGACGATAAACCTTTCCTTCCGTCACGATTTTTTGAGCTCCAGGACACCAAATCTTCCCAGTCACTTGCTCAAATCTACGAGGATGAGTACGTCGTCGCACAGAACGGCGGTACGGGAGGTGACGACAGAGACGGTCGGCTCAAGAAGGAGCACGACGAAATTACAAAACTCTGGGATAGTATATGCAGCAAGCTAGATGCACTTTGCAACGCGCATTACACTCCAAAAGCGGTGATACTGACGCGTGTCTACGCAATATATTTCGACTAGTTTAAAGGGCAAGTAGCAATCTGATCGACTAGATTTTGCAATCCATCCTTTTGCTCTGGAGTCATATTATTGAACCTGTCAATGAGTGTCGTGTGGTAATCCTGATTGTTCTTAACCCACAATTCGGTGTCGATCACTGCACCTGTTTTCCGCTCTTCTAAGGCCCAGCGAAAGAGAATAGCTGTCATCGTGAATAATGGTCGCAACTTCTCGACACTGAGCGCGGATACATCCGGCGGGCCAGCCTGAGGCGATGGAGCCGGGTGGCCGCTAATGTAGCGATGATACTGGTACCTGCTGTCATACAGCAGATACCCGATGTAAGCCATGACGGCTGGGTTGCCAAAGGGAATGACAATTGTGCGCCCATTGATCTGACAGCGTTGAAATGAGATCATCGATCTCGAGAGATTGAACACATGACTTACCGTGAGCGTGACGTCGAGAAATCTCGAATCATCTGCTGTTAAGTGCAATACTCGATCCCCGCGGTTGATAAGATGCGTGACGGCCACCTGATAGGTTTGTAGGTCGAATCTAAAAAATACAAATAATCTTGCGACGTCCTTCATGTCACTTCGGATGGAATCAACTATGTTTGCGAGGCCCTTTTCCTGGGAACGACGAAAGTCTTGGGCCCAGTCGCGAAGTTCCGCTTTTCAATCGATCAGTGGTATCGTCGAATCGGAAGTTTAGGAGAGCATACCTGACTGATTGTTGATTGCAGTTTCCCAAGACCTTTTCACCATAGAAGCGATTTCCGCCGTTGTAGGTAACAGCGATTCGTTGAAAACGGTAAATCTCATCTGCTCTCGAAGAGCTGATGTAAAATCGCCAGTGTTTGAAGGTATAAACGTATAATCCTGAACAGGTTTCTCGTCTTCGTCTGAGTCAACAATAGTTTTGGCCTTCATGAGGCGCCGGCGGGATGTACGCGATTTAACTTTAGTGACACGTTCCCGCTTGGGAGCCATGGGAGTTTTATTTGGAATCATGGGCTGGGTGAGCTCGGGCACCGTCAGAGCGGGCCGCGGCGATGGCTCATTCAAGTTTGGCATGGGGTTATCATTGAAGCTGGGGGCGAAGTGTTGATCTTGCGATGGCCACTCTTTGGGCCATACAGCGCTAAAGGAAGTTGGAATGACTTGGAGACTCGGGGATTGAGGAGGCAGGAGCTGATGATGATTAGCCGATGACGGCTGACCCGTTGGCATGACAGGCGGCGGCGGGAACAACGAGTGATGTTGATATCCTCTGTGATGATGGTCATGGTAAGGATGATCATGTCCGAGTCCCATCATCATGGTTTGGGGGGGCCACTGCCCACTGGAACCAATCATCCATGGGAGCTGATGATGAGGATTGTGACCAACGGCCCCAGGATGAGTACTACGGCTTGATCCAAAGTTGAAGAACCGATCAACCTCGAGGGCGTCCGACGACACACCCACTGGCGATTCACTGAGGTGTTCAAAATCGGTTAGCAAGTCACTACCACGACGGTCACTGCGGTTGTGCTCGGTGGCAGAGGCCGCGTTCATCGGAGTCATCACGGCAGCGACTCAGCGGATGGTGGAGATAGCTAGCAGGACTCGAATTTGGAATTTACTCATCTTAAACTTTGCCAACCCAGACTCAAGGCAGGCTCGTGCAGCAACACGTGAACTTCGTAGTATCAATTGAGTGAATTGATTATGTTCTGTAGCCCCGATAGGAACTGTGCCAAATCCAATTATGCAATGAACAAACAAAGAGACAAACTCACTCTTCGGACAAGCTACAACCCTCATCGAGGTTCCCATGATGGGATTCGGCCAAAGATACATCCACAAGCTCCTCAGACACTACGCGAGCATTTACGAGTCCGTATCCCATGGTACGCTGCCACTCTGAGAACTTGAGGCAACATTAACCGTCGTACTAATGTCAGACAGCTTGCACGTACTATCTATGTGGTGCGTGCAAGTACGGCGATAGATGTTGCAACGAGCATCCAGCGGATAGAGCACAACAGAGTGGTGTTGGTAGTACGTTGTCCGGGGAAGATACCTTTGGACTGGCTCCTTCCAAGGAATGCCCGATATTGAGTTTCGTGATGTACTTGACTGTTGTATCTGACGAGTCAACGACCTTGGTTTGCCCATCCAGATTTCTGATCCACTACCTCCCCTGGGGTTTCGAGCAGTATGTTGATCTTTCTGTAAGTAATTATTTCCGTTCACCTCGTGCCTGAACTAACTTTTTCTCCTCACTCACCACTGATACCAATCGATCGCTTTCACAGTGGACGTGGCCGCACCCCGACTATATTGTCCCCTGGGTTTTTCCAGTCAGCCAACTTGACATAATCCGAAAACCAGTATTTCTTGCGCCCACAGTCGTCGAATGGCCTCGGCGGCTACGCGTTTTATTACTCAATATACCGCTCCCTCATTCGTTTCCTCGGAGCGGACGACAAATTGGTCGTCACGTCCGATCTCAACACCAACTTGATCACCGCTTGGAATCAGATGCTCGTGACCAACGACTTCTTGAATCCAGACACCGGCCTCGCCGATCCGAAGCCTATATTCGGAACAAGCAATTTTGATGTTTTCCGTTGGCCCAGTTTGGCGAATGGCACGTTGAGATCCGCATGGCATCTTATATCACGTACCTGCTTATGCCAGGGGTTCCATTGGTAGGAGCTATACTCGAATGCCTGCCCCTGCAGTACTTACCTTTTACAGATATACTATGGCGAGGAGCAGAATTTCTACTTGTACGACTCCACAGTCTCAAACTATCTATCTCTTCGGGTAGGTCACTAACTCCTTGAAGTGATTACTTTTTTCACACTGCTACTTTCAGCCGTCAAGCTATGATGAGCAACAAGGCTTGGTAGCGCCACGGGTGCTACAAAGTTAGATCCGTCCAATACCCTAACATGCCGCTTCAGTCCACCTTAATGGGATGTGATGACGATTGGAACTCGCTCGATCATTTTGATCCGACGACGGACATGCGTCGCCTACTAAAACATTTCTTGTACCCCGGAACCACTTACAACGCCATCCAAGATGGCTTCGAACTCGTACAGCTTGGGAACTGGACCTACTTCGTCGAGTTCCCAGGTTCAAACAGCACCGCAACCGAATTGGGGCTCTGGTCCCGTATCACGCGCAGGTATGTGGGTGGAACGACAGTGAGGAACTTGCGTTCTCCATACGAGAACTATACGCTCGTGGATTCGGGATTGTCATATCATAATAACGGAGAGGGACCATGGTATGTGGTCCATCTGCTGCTGCGCAAGGGCGAAGCGAACAATGTCATGGTGTTCCCCGAGTCTGATTATGTACGCAGATTTCAACTACACTGACGGCCGGTACACGTTCACGCACCGTGCCTATGGAGCGGATATGTCTAGGTACTTAGGCGACTTCACACTGAGTTGGTCGAACTGAACGAGTTGGGAGAATGTCACAACCAACGTCCGCTGGAACAATTTTGTACAATTTGCATGGAAAATCTAGAGTAAGTACATCTCGTATCACCAATCTCTGCAGCCGCTGAATCACACTTTCGGTATGCTAGACTCTTCGATGCTCTTTTCGCCCGGTCTGAAAACTCGTAAGTCTTCAGATTTTTTTTAGTTTGAAAACGCCTTACCTATATGTACTTAACGCGCGCGAACCCTGAGGCCTAGGATATATTCCAGCTCGGACATCTCCAGTTCGAACATCCGGCGCTCCCTTGCAACCCATAGGATCACCATCGCCCGTACGTCATCTGGCCAGACCGGGGGTAACGGATAGGGAGGGATCGGCAATTCCGGGCGATACACCTGCTGGTGCACGCGGCCTCGCGCGGCAGCCCAAACGACATACATCAATTCCTGAACGATGTCAGCGTGTCAGCTTTAAAATAAGTATATCACTTACCAACTGCCTGTCCGTCAACATAAATCTAACCTCCCGAGGCCTCGGTACGTGTTGGAGAAGGTGTCGAGGAATCTGTTGGTTATCGATTATCGGTGAGTAGCCGATGTCAGAACATCAACGACGCACCTCATGATTTTGGTTTCCGACTCCATTAGCGTTGTTGCCGTTGTCGTTGTTCATACTAGTACTAGAGTTTGTAGATAGGAAATCGCACCGAAAGCCAATGAATACATACCTGCGTTATGGAATGATCGTGTCCAGGAGAAACATCCCGATTTGGATAGGGATATATTTAAAATGTCTCCGGCATTTTCCGGATGAACAATCGATTTGGGTCTGTTGTAGCGATTCACATTTATGAGGCCAAGTTCTCGTCGTGCACTCCACGAATCGTTCGCAGTTAGCACCGGCCAAACCCTTGCTTGGTGAATTCCTGATGTCACATTTACTGTCGCATAGTCACCAGCGCTTGGAACATGATACTATGTCAGCTCGCATCAAGAAGGTCAGTTCTTTGCACTCACTCCGAGAATACATAGTAACCAAGACAGAGCACTACGAATATCAGAAGAAGGCTGCAGCGTGTGTAGGTGAGTATTATCATACTCGTTCTGTGACTTTTACTCACTGGCGTCTTCTTTCGATGGTGCAAGCCAGCCGCGATGGCACCGAATTGCCTTTCACTTCCCCACATTGCAACTCCTTAATCGTCCGTCTCGGGGATACTTGTCGAAAGGCTGCAGCGTGTGCAGGTGAGTATGACCATAGTACTCGTTCTGTGACTTCTACTAACTAGCGTCTTTTTTCGATGGTGCAAGCCAGCCGCGATGGCACCGAATTGCCTTTCACTTCCCCACATTGCAACTCCTTAATCGTCCGTCTCGGGGATACTTGTCGAAAGGCTGCAGCGTGTGCAGGTGAGTATGACCATAGTACTCGTTCTGTGACTTCTACTAACTAGCGTCTTTTATCGATGGTGCAAGCCAGCCGCGATGGCACCGAATTGCCTTTCACTTCCCCACATTGCAACTCCCTAATCGTCCGTCTCGGGGATGCTTGTCTTCAGTGAAAGGATGCGGATGTGACGTGTCCTGGGCGCCTGTGACTCGGACTACAGATACCGCTTACGAGTAATATCTAGAAATCTCCTCACGTCAAAGGTTCTTGAATTTTGAGGGTAGTTCGGAACAATAGGCTTGCAGTCGTCGTGGTGAGTGGCGAACTCTGAATCAGTCGTCACACTGCCGAGTAGTGCAGTACTAGTTGTGGACTAGTGTCCGGGAAACACATGCGACTTGGCGTGCAGGCCAGTTACTTGTAGAATCTATATATACCTCCACTTAGTGCAGACAGGTCCGGTTGGTTATAACTTAGCACCTGTAGTACCACCTGCCGCAGCATGTCACAATTTCGTGACGAAGTCCAATGCATGCTGACAGTGCCAAAGGGACATTCTAGGACAAAGTCTTGGATGGGGTCTTAATTCAAAGCATAAATAAGAAGAGACAGGAACGCGTCAACAAGGTTGAGATACATGTGCTGCCATCCCTTTCATGCAGTGACGGCGGCACATCACAATTTTGATACTAAGTCTAATACTAATATACATTTGCTGACCGGTGCTAAACGTACTTCCCACAAGAAGGTCATGGATGACCTTGGATGACATCTTAATTTATAAGAAAAAAGTAAATGGTAAACGACGTTGAGAAAAGTGTGCTACTACACCTCATGTGTTGCGATAGCGCCGTGTCACAACTTTGCGATGGACTTGAATAGCATTATACATTGGATGAGCAGTGCCAAAGCTACTTACCACGATAATGTCTTGAATAGAAACGTAATTCAACAAATAAATAAGGCAAAACGACAATGCTTGAAATAATTGGCACAAGCAAACTATCACCCCCCATCTATTGCAATGGCGCAATCTCACAACATCGTCGTGGACTGCTCGCGTTACTCTACATTTACGGATATCGATGGCTATGTATCTACAAGTCAAATTTCTCGCAGTATATATGATATTATTTAGCAGGAGCAGAATTGTATCTTTCTATAGTTCTCACGGCTACAATATCAAGGAAACATCAATTCACTGATGTTATTGTGTGGGTCCTTCATTCTTGCTCTCGAAAGGCTTGAAGTTTGAAACACCCCGGTCATCGGTGGCGGCGGCCCTATACTCAGTACTTGGCAGTCCTTGAAACACTTAGTAGATTCAGGGACTTACGTTTTACGTTTCTACAAAGAAGTTTTCATGATCAACCCGGCCGTTTCCGACGTACGCCTCTTCAGACTGAAATTCGCCATCCTTACCAACACCATCACCAGAACAACTGCCTCCTTGTGAGTGCATTGCTTGATAAAACAGAGCGTCCCTGGAATCTCCATACAGACATCTCAGTCGGCCCTCCCCTCCAGCGCGACGAGAGTGGAATGTGCAACCCTTTCTGCTGATGGAACAGTTGGAACAGTGCTAGTCACTGCCAGTGACAAAGATGTATATGTATGTCATATTCAGGCTATCCTCGAAAGGTTGACCTTAAACCTATTTTCCATTCACAATGTGAGTTTAACTTTTCAATAGAGAGTCGAGATCACTTTAGCTGAACCTCCCACTCGCAGGTCGCAGATGAAAAGTTATTAATAAACTTATCTTTTTTTGTACATAACTAGTACAAGTGCTGAATATTCTACGACATGAAAGACTCAGCTCAGCTTGAGGATCCTCGTCCGATCGACGATACCAGATAGTGTAGTGTTCAAGTGTGTCGCCATCTCACTACTGACCTCAAAAAGGCTTCGTCCTCCGTGACGCGTCACGACATCCGAATAATGATGAGACACTGCAACTCCAACGGCCCTCAAGGCAAAATTTTATTTCGCGTCACGGCCGTAGTCTCGGAGGAGTTGCTACAGTAAGGGAAAAGGGGGTACGTCTTTCTTACGCCGATCTTCCACTCGCTGCGATCCGATGTTATCTCCGCAAGCATTATATATTGCTCCGCGACCTACTAAGCGAGGCCAGCCGTGGCACGCCCAGACATCCTCTACATTCACACCACCTCATGCTACCACAACCACAGTGCAGCAGCCGCGCAGCCACATCCCGTAATCTATGATCGACAAACCCACACGGTAGACTGTATTCATAGAGACGTGGCACGCTGACTACTATTTTCACTTTTCATCCAAGTTCTTTCATTTGTGTTCTTAGCTCATCGTAGATATCATTCGCTATGCCATCAGCGCCTTCCATATCTCATCTTACCGCGACAGCCTGCTTTGTTCGCGCATCGCACATTTTGCATTCCAATTGCAGATTATCTTGATTGCGTGGTAGCTCAGTTTAGTGCGTACATTTTCCAAAATATCAGTCTTTGCATTTTTCAAACGGAGCTGGGCATGTGCCGGTCGTTATGCCAGAGATGGAGGTGCATGCGCGTGGCGAGATTCGCTAGGACAAACACCTGCAAACTGTATCTTGGAATTTGCAACAGAAGTTAGAAGTACATACTTTTCAAAAGAGTGATGCAAGGACCGGGTGTGCGCAATATCAATGAAGTCTTGACTCACGGAGACCACATGCATAGTAGAATACGTTATGCTTCACCAGGACGGCGCACAGATGCCCCTTGGTTGTCCGCCAGCTCCATATGACATATATATATATATATATATATATATATATAGAGAGAGAGAGAGACCAGTCAGGACCAGTCCTAGGGAGAGAGATCATCAGTCAGTGTGTATATGTAATTTATGCTCCCAGTTCCCGGTAACATACCCAGTTGAAGAGAATAAATGACATGGAGTACCAGACGCCGCTCAAGTAACAGGCGGTAATGCCTGGAATCGCGCTAGTCATATCTATGCCAGAGGAATGAATGTGTGAATAGTAGTGGGGAAGGCCCATGAGAGCACAAACACACGAGGCGTTTGCTGTAAAACGAAGGCCGGTTGATATGGCAACAATAGCCTAGCTGATGGATCAACGTTAACCATGAATTTGGGTGTGGTCAAGGCATGGGACTCACAAAAAGGGTGGTTAGTATGGCTACGCGTACGATTCGATTGTTGTTCCAAAGCGCATATGTTCTGAGCACAAAAAAACCTCGAGAAATCAGATTAGGAGCATGTGCATGTCGCAGGAGAAGGACAGATGATACATTCAGAGCAAGTGACCGGTATCACTGCCAAACCTGTAAGAGGAAAGAGCGACGCTCAGCCAAGAAGTGCAGCCATTGAACAAGTACCGTGCACGTACACGAGTAAATATTGATCAACATCCCGTATTTCTGGCGAAGTCATACAGTTACTAAGTATCGTTCATCAGTGGGTAAATCCAACTGCACGCTCACATACATTGAGGTCCTCGTGCGGTACGAAGGCCACTAAAGCACAGCATTTTAATTCATTATCAGGGGCATGTGTACTTGTTTGGAATGAACGCACTATATAGGCCCATAGTCATGGAGAAAAGGGGGACATATCGTGCAGATATATAAAGGGCTTTTAAGTTAGTCCGGCGCGACTGGAGCAGGAATGTCCACTTTGAACAAGATATTATCAATATCCAAAGCGAGGCGTATCGCGGAAGTGCATTGCTTACCTCTTCGTGAATCAAACAGACATAACCATAGGTCTGGGTCAACAAGTTTCACTCGACAGACAGCGGTAGATTGGGACTAACCTACCCAGAGTGTAGCCAGCGCCACTGAGTTGTTAAGTTAGAACGAGGGAGAAGCAGTTCAGACCACATGCATTGTATATGCACTGGTATTGGTATCTGTTATCACTTTGCCCTCGCTTGAAGAAAGAGACGCACCACTGAGTAATGCAGACTCCAGTTTGCCGTAAGTTGGACATCGTCAGCCAAAGGATCCATCTACTTTGATTGAGAGGTAGAATAAACGGGTTTCGCACACATATCATGCAACTTTCTTATATCTGATGAACGAGCTAAAAACCCATCAAGATGCAAGTGTAAATATTTGGAACACCAAATACTTAGCCTAGTCATGATCACGATGGAGCGTTTCACCGGCTGATTTATGTGAAGTCGGCCACGCAGGATGGGTGTTGATAAAAGGGTACGGCTCAATTTGTCGCTGTGTGTAGCCAGTGAATACTGTATATTAGATCCGAACATGAAGTCGAAACGTGTGCTCAACTTGAATATCCTTAATTCTTGCTTTTGAAAGGCTTAGAGTTTGAAACATCATCAGTCCTTGAAACATGCAGCCACCTCAAATCCGAGGGACTTACGTTCAACCGAACAACCGGCCATCTCTAATGTACGCTTTTTCAAACGTGAGATGGCTGTGATACGCGCACGATCCTGATATGAAAGCAGACCGAAGGAAACTAACACGTTCTTGTCCATCGAAACTTATAAGGGGGCAGATGTGGTAATTGGGAATAGAGTTTCAGAATGAAGAACGAGAATGGTTGAACGTTCAAAGGGCTTCAGAGCTTCAACATGCTTTCGAATCTACCTCTGATTTTGTGAAGCCGCGTCACACGCCCAGTGACATCGTCTACTATAAGATTTTGCTTCCGATGATTCGAACACTTTGCGGTATCGAACCATAATATTCCTCGCTATTTGTTTGACTCGGATTGAGAGGATGGAGTCTTCGAAAGAGATGGACACGGCTATCATGACGAGGAAGGAATATTTATGATGCGCCGGAAGATCAACCTTAGCTGCGAGATGCAACCTTAAGCTTGAAGCTTTGAAGCTTGACGGGGAGGTGATAATGTCATCGTGTGTTTCGGTCACGAGTTGTTTACTCACGCGTGCAAATTCAATTCTAGATGCTCTCACGGAGTCATTCAAGAACAACCAACATGATCCTATTGTTTGTTAGCCCCCACAATTCTTGACTTGGGGCATGTTCTCGCTTCATAAGATTGAGTCATCATCGTACGCAGTGATTCATTCCAGAGTCACCGATCCATCCTTGGGGTTTAGGTTTAGCGATCTGAAGTGTAGACGGACATTATGAGTTCGTCACTAATGTAGTGCTACGGTATCAGACGTGTCAGTGAAGTACTTACAGTTCTGTGGATAAACACGTTACAATATGAATATGAGAATCCTAGCCCAGAAACTGCTCTAAAGCAACGACTCTATACCCATGCTGACGCTCATACCCTGCAATTATCCAGATTGAAGACCATGAGATCCTCTGCGCCAATCTCTACTAGTTGGTCCATGGTATTTGCAATGTTCTTCTTCTCAACCATACTACTGATCGCAACCCAACCTTCCGCTTCGAGAGGACTGATGGTGGGTGCTCTTCTTCCAGGCGTAATAGCTGCTGCTTGAGATATCGATTGCCTACGAATGTTATATTCGCAGATAACATATTTCGCCGCCGCCAGGACTCCGGCTATTCGGCTTGCCATGAGATCGATCAGAGGTGCATGATGGGCACGATGAGGAGCGTTTGATTTTATGAGTACTGCCTCTGTTTGAAGTACTGTCGCAATGGCGTGCAGACCGGCTGCTCGCATCGTATCTCCAGATTCTAAGATATTGTTAGATCTTTCTATGCCTGGCTCGGGATGATAACATACCAACAAGATCGACTATTCAATGACCAAGATGTGAGCATCATCGCAATCTGTCATTCTAACGCGCGACTCACCTATACCATCCGCGAGTCCAAGAGCACAGGCTGCTTCTACACTCCCGCCTACATACTGGATCTTGGTTTTCTTATCACCAGTGAGGTTCAATCGCTCATCGATCTCAGCAAAATACGCCCCCGCGATGACATCAAAACTTGTAACCACGCGTTTTCCGGCAAGATCTTCGACCGATTTGAATGGCCCATGTTCTGGAGTTTGCACTTGCAGAGCGCATTTTCCGAACCCCAGTCGATGAATCTCCGTTATCTGATCTTGCATTCCAGCCTCAAGGATGACATCGTGGCCTGTTATGCCAAGGTCAACGTCTCCATTTCCGACAAAGGATGGTATGTCTGCTGCTGGAAGGAATACGCTGCATCAGAGTCAGATTCGGTCAGATGTAGGATTGGAACCGGAATTTTACAGAGCCATAGGGTGATTCATCACTAGGCAGACGTCAAGCCTGTTGTGTCTCCGGAATTGGATGTCGGCGCCTGTAGGTTGGTTTGCATATCACTCAGGTATTAAAGGAGGAACACACCGGAGAGTAACTCGAGACATTTCTCGTGCAGCCGTCCTAGGGTGGGTTAGTACTACTGACGAACTGTAATCAAGATGAATTTGACCTTTTTTTGGAATTGCGAACAGCAGTCGGCCATCAAGCAGGTCCTTGTCTGATCTTTTGTCAGCTAGAATGATATCCAGTGCGCAGAAGACTACTTACTCATATTGAGCTGTACCAAGCTGCAAGATCTGCGATCGTTTGAGTCAAGGTTTACGCAAACAACCCCGCTTTATCAAAAGCAGCGGGTAGTATTGTGGGAAAATATAATTAAACTGCCTACTTACGCGGCCTGGGAGTCAGACTGGACCCGACCGTCTCTATTAACTCTTTTGACCACCAACTCAAGCTTGCCCACCTTCTAAATGACCATACCTGACATGGACTCAGTCGCTCATCCTCAGGAGAGGCGGTTCAACCCTTACACAGAAAATGGTGGTACAATCCTCGCTATTGCCGGTGCAGATTTCAGTGTTATTGCTGGCGACACACGACAGAGCGAAGGATATTCAATTCAAACGCGATATGCACCAAAGGTATTTCGATTGTACGCGTGTCGTCACTTACTAGTTTGTCTCTTTCTCTAACTTTTTCTTTCAAGAACCGATCGCGCAGTGCTGGCTGTGAACGGGTTCGCAGCAGATGGCAATATGTTTGTGAAGAAAGTGAAGCAACGTCTGGAGGTTCGTCGTTCCTTGATGTGATTTCACTGTATATGCTTAAGGGGCTACGTAGTGGTACCGTCACGCCCATGCGAAAGATATGCCCCTACGGGCAATAGCAAGATTAATTCAAACGATGCTTTATGGGCGTCGCTTCTTTCCCTACTATGTATATAACATTTTGGGTGGCGTCGAGGAGGATGGTCCGTTCATCTTCATGCTCCACCTTCTTAATTTATTCAACAAGTTTCTCAGGCACTGGCGCCGTGTATTCGTTTGACCCCGTGGGCTCGTATGAACGAGAGGCCTGCCGTGCTGCAGGTGCTGCTCAGTCATTAGTCCAGCCGTTCCTGGACAACCAGGTGAGTATTCACTACCATTCCCATCCTGATGTCGCCCGTGCATTTTGTCTGACGTTGAAACTCCTAGATTTACTTCAAGAATCAACAAGCTGCACCGGGGACCTCGCATCCGTCGCATCTACCACTAGAGACCGTCTTGTCGATAGTAATCGACTCATTCACGAGCGCGACTGAGCGCCACATTGAAGTAAGCCCCATATTCTGGTCATGTAATTTCTCCTAACATCGTGCAGGTCGGTGATGGCCTTGAAATCTTCATCGCACTCGCCAAAGGACGTACTCTACAGGGCATGGAAAGCATCCGGGGTCTGCAAGAGTTAACCGTGACGGAAGATGGCGAACGCTTGTTTGTTATGAGGAGGGATTTGAAGAAAGATTAAATCGCTTGTATTCTATATAACTTTCCCTCGCTGATTGCATTTCTTGACATCGACAGTGAATACATTCTTTGAGTATGTAAAGAATGCAAACGGAAACACCGAGTTGCTGTACTGATCATAAAACCTATGCAGCTGATTCCACAATTAGTACGTGTAAGAATTTTGCGTGACGACATGCCACGACCGTCTGATGGTCTGATCTGCCCGGTTGGGCACTGCGAGCAATTAGGTGGGACGTCAAGCAGTGACTGCAGCATGGTGGCAATCATCGTCGGAAAATTGGCGCCCAATGACATGCTGAAGCTTGTTGGTTTCATGTTGGACTAGAGACGGAGATGAAGACTTACGGTGAACTTGTGGTGAACTAATGTTACCAAACACAGTCTCAGAGAAACCCGCGTTTACGTGAGTTATTCACATGGATGATGGAACCCTCTCCCAGTGTCGGCGATAAAATTATTAAGATGTGAAACAAAGACTGATACCAAACAAGAACAAACAGACTGCTGGACCTCTCACCTCGACACTATCGTCGTTCTCAACGTTCGCTCCCCCTCGTGGTTGTCCCGTAGTCTTTTTCCTCTGCCCCTTCATACCCCGAAAAAATATCAAACGCTGGCATAAAATATCTGAATCTTATAGACATCCTTGATGATGATATTCACTTCCTTACTTTTGCTGCTCGCAACCTCTGCCCATGGCCAGACCGTTTACGATGCAGCCCATAATGTCACCGCCATCACTGGCACCTGGAGCTCTGGCAGCCAGAATGTCGTTACTGGATCCGTGAGTCGTACATTTTGATTATAGTCTACTTTTTCGGCTCAAGTTGGTGTGGTGTCAAGGGCTTTGCTACGCCATCCCAAGAGTCGTTTACATACCCAAGCACGACAGGGATGTCATATTCTTTGTGAGTATCGATAGTGTTTCAATCCTCAATGTCTGACTTGAATCGAATCATAGCACGGACGATGGGTACTACGAGATCGCGCGGTATCGTATGACCAGCAATGGTTTGCTTTTTGTGCTGTATCATGTTTCATGCCGCTAAGGCACTCCTCGCAGGCACCGTACCAACCTGCATCACAGGCGTTATGAACTGGTGTCACGGTACATACGTGCTCGCCTCCAATGGCTCCATCGTCATGACGCCATTCGGCGACGGCTACCAACAAATACAAGATCCTTGTGCCGCCGTCTCCAACTTCATAGAGATCTATAACTACGTTGAGCTTTACGTTCTCTGGAACATATATCAAGATCCGGTCAAGGGGTATACTCTTCAGCTGTACCAGTACGATGGCACACCGTTGCCACCTCAATACCTCATCAGCACTTCACCCAACATGCTCCCAACTCAGGCCCTCCGTAATGTCAGCACAACCACCAGTGCTACCGTCCAAAATGCAGCAGTCGTCAACGCCAATGCTGGGGAGCGCAGATGGGAGTCAGCGGGCATGACAGGCCTGCTTACGGTGATTTCAGGTCTTGGACTGGCTTCTCTACTATTGTAGAATGGGACATGATCACTATACCTCCGCGCCGTCGTCGTATTTTTTATACCTATAACACACGCTTTTTTTGCATTGGACCTTTGGACACATACCTACCTGCAGCGTCATGGATCCTTTTGTCGATGCAATATGGATACCCTGTGATCGACTGCAGCAGACGCTCGTTTGATATGCGTTCTAGTCCTTTGTTTAGTATTACATCCGCCGGCTTGGATAATGAAGACACTTACACGTCACAGGAAGAGTATGGTGTGCGCGTGAACATGTGATGCTGGACAACATGGGCGCCACAACTTTGTATGGCTTGTAAGCTCCACGTTCAAATTGCTCCACAACTTCCTGCTGCGGTTGTCTTTGCCAAAACTAGTTAAGACTCCCCGTTGCCTTCTCCTCCTTGTCTCCGTGTTGCCGCCCCTGGACCCATTAATGAATTAATGATGCTCCGTCTTGCTCCGGGCTTCACGCCGGAAGGAGTCCCCCACTGTGGCATCATGTTTAGCAGCTCTCCTTTCTGTCAACCAGCGAGTCTAAACATTCTCGCTCGGTGCATATCAAAGTCACCGACCCAATTACGGCCGCTGAGCGCGTGTCAACGCAGAGAAACACTCATCGACATTTCACAGGCTCCTTTGCGCCGGACAGACGTGGTGGCCACATCAAAGTTCTATAACATTTTACATACGTCAAACATTTCCCCCCGCTCAAAGACTAAGACACCGTACGCCAGATGGCAGGTCGTCGTCGGGTCTAATTTGAAAGTTCGATACGTGGTGAACTGGCATTATGGGAATTAAAGAAATTGTATTTACCGCTTTGATGGTACTAGGTACATGCACGACGAACAACAAACCAATCCGTCCAGCTGGCCAGACCTTGAGCGAGTCTAAACTCAGGATCTTATCATAGGCTCAGTGGCAGTACATGGATCCCTCACTCGCAAAGGCATCTAATATCGAAGGTTGATAAACGTTCTTGAATTTGGGGTAGGGACTAGAATTGTTGCCTGAACTGGCTGTGCGCTAGTCCGGACGACAGCGTTTCGCTCGGTGTGTTTGTGTGTGGATCACTAGACCTCGCCAACTCCGCTTACTGCGGCCGCCGGCGATCCTTTTTCAAGGTTCTCCTCGGGCTGTCGAATTTACCGGAGGGCTAGTTGAATCTGAAGTTAGTCTAAAACTCACCTTCTTTCTTTCGTTATCATACGGCTACGGTGGCGGTACGTGCATCGTTGGCAGTAATATCATTATTTGATGGAGTGGAGGCCTGGACATTTGCCTGTCCTGGTTGTTTTATATCCTGGGCTGTATATTTCTCGAGGCGCATATCCTGCAGATCTCGCTTAGCAGCTCTACTTTCGGGAGAACTTCCCGGCACTGTTTGCTCAAAACAGTTCGCTTGGGGCGTTCTTTGTAAAGAGAAGTTGCCAAACGAAGCTCGGCCGACGGATCTAACACCCAATATTCTGTGGGTGACCGAAAATATTAATTAAATATACATCCTTCTATGCTCGAGCTAGCCGAATTTCACCCGAAGTCCAGTCCAGCTGGTCGCGGAGCGTATCTGAACTCGCCACTTTCTCAATGTTGAGCCCAGCACGGTGGCAGGACATGAATTACTGGCAGCGATATCGAAAATGCATGCACGTTCTCTTCGTAGAAGGAAGTATGGAAGGTTTCCTGTCCTGGTTGTGCGATACTGCGGCCACACGAGAATTTCAGATTGCGTGAGGGACCGGGGATATCGAATTACAAATATAGACGAGATGGAGTCGATGAAACAACTTAGTTCGGTATTGATACACTCACGGTGAGCGGGCCAAAACTTAGTACATGTGTGCCAACTGTATGGTTGTTTATCGTGCGGTTCATCAATGAGGCATCATTCGGATGGTCCGTTATCGTGCGGTGGTTTGAGACGAGCCGTCAGAGGCGGACAATCGAATGAGCTTATAGTGCCACGGGAAGCAACTGGCGATCGCCGATGCCGAGCAAGTCCGCGCTGGTCTGACAAGTGAACTTCTCTCAATGAGATTGTCATATGAGAGAAACTGCTTCGGATGTCCCCAAAAGTAATGTTGATGATCAGTCGCATTGCCACTACTGGTGAATAGCGTGGCAGGCTGAGAGCGGGGTGATGGACTAAATACGATGACAGCAGCAAGTTGAAGTATACGTTATCATCGGAGTCATTGTTTAACGTTGGGGGTGAAGTCTTGTACGCCGACTTGGAAAGTGTGATCCATAATAAAGGACTTGATTGATTTTGAAATCTAGTGAGAGACCCTAAATATGTAAAACAGATTGGTTTGCCAACTCAACTGAGCCACTGGTGGCGAGGAGGCCCACAGAGATAAGTGAGACTCGATAAGCCTGGGCCTAGAGATAATAGCTGCATTAAATGGAAGAAAATGAGTTCGAAGCAAGGAGCGTTAAGTAGCCGTAGCAGAATAGCCGCCCAATTTCAAGATCGGAACCGGAATGTGACTAATGCACATAAATATGGGAAAGGAGTCACACGCCCGTAAATTGGCGATTACTCCAAGAAGTCGTTTATTTAAATTCTCGTGCCTCTTAATTCTTCCCTTGTCGCCGTTTCCCCTCACAGGCCCCACAATACGCGCAACATATCCTTCTACTGTCATATTCATCGATTTTCTTTGTGCCATTAGACCTTATTTTTCATTGCTGTCAAGCTCAGATCATCGTTCATTTCTACAACACTTTTCCATGACCTCGGGCCTCATCAAATCTCTATCTCCTGCAACAACTACGGCGTCGCTTTCACGCTCCTCCAAAGTTACATCGCAGCATGAGCGCGTACCTCTAGCTTGGGGTTTGCTACCATCCCGGAAATTACCAGATGAATACCAGATAACAGCATCCCACACAGCTTCCGGCTCGGATCTTGACCAGGACATCTCACGGCAACTTATTACAAGCAACAATGAGCACGCACCTCTCTCAGAAAGCGGTGATGTTTCCATGTCACCAGCAATGATGTTCCTATCTGCGTTTAATCCCTCCGCAATCCCACAATCACCGGATGCAGAAGGTGAAATCATTCGCGGCTATGTCCTTGGACCAATCATAGGTTATGGGGGTTTTTCTGTGATTAGACGTGCCTCGTCCTCTTCCGGAGGTGTTGTCGCTGTCAAAATTGTCTGTCGCACCGATTTGGAGAAACAGACAGATCCTTCTTTAGCTAGAAGGCGACTCAATCACGAGGCCCAAATATGGGCTTCTCTATGCCACGAGCACACCTTGCCCCTCTTCTTTTCCGAACACACTCCCTACGCCGACTTCTTCTTCTCTCTTCTTTGTCCCGCGGGATCTCTATATGATATACTTTTAAGGGACGGCCGTCCTGCTCTCCCTCACGATGACGCCGGCATGATGTTTCGACAAATTGTACGAGGCGTACGCTACCTGCACGAAGTAGCAGGCTATGTACACAGGGATATCAAACTTGAGAACGTTCTTGTAGACGAGATGGGTATATGTAGAATTTGCGATTTCGGCATGACTCGCAAAATCGGCGAAGTTGACGGTGATGAACCCCTATCCGATGCAGATAATCACTCTGATAACCACTCTGGTACTCATCGTCACCGTTCCACTTCTAATAGACCTGTAAAATCCAACACATCTTCACACCTCTCAATTTTACGACACCATCGTCCTAGGCGTCATCGTATATCAACTCCTATCGGCGAAAACCCTCCGCCTGTCCATCCATCACATGTTTTCCAGCAAGGGTCTTTACCATATGCATCTCCTGAGCTTCTTCAACCCAAACCTTCACGGTTCAAAGGTGCTAATCCAGCTCAGGACATATGGGCCTTGGGTGTTCTGCTTTATGCCCTTTTGACCGGCCGTCTCCCATTTTCCGACTCATTCGAGCCACGACTCCAGATGAAAATTTTGCACGGTGAGAATATAATATCGTGATCTCCGGCTTGCTAATGCACTTTTTTTACAGGCGTCTATGATATGCCTTCTGGTATTAGTCGTGGGGCTGAGCATGTTCTCAAAGGCTGTTTGGAGCGTGACGTCCGCACCCGGTGGACGATCGCGACAGTGGATGAGATGGCTTGGGGTGTTGGGCTTGACGATGATGACGACGATGACGACGACACATCTCCTGTAACAGACAAGGATAAATTTAAGTTAGTAGATTATCCCAGCCGCCGATCTCCCTCATTATCCCAGTCGCGCTCGCGCCCTTGCGCACGGCGTGATAACAAGCCGAACCCACCTCACACCGAAGAAGCACCCCCAAGGCTGTCCAACCGTTCCCTCTCCCGTGCCTCTGTTTCAACTGCGAGTTCGCTCTCAACACGATGTACAAGTCGCAGTATCTCCCGCCCACCAGTCGTTCGTTATCCAATGTCTCCCACATACAATGAACTCAGTCATTCAGTGGTGAGCGCCTCGACGTCTCTCTCTGTGCCGCCTCTTGACATCGGTGGCCCTGCTCTTCTTGCCTCGCCAGGGCCATCACCTGAGCGTGGCCGGAGACCGAAGAAGGCGGGATTTTTACCCCCGGCTCGGTGTACATCATCATTAGCGACGTCTTCCCGCCAATCAGAATATGCTCCAGAATCTGGAGATCTGGACGCTGATGTAGACGTGTTGGGCGATACTGCTCACTGGACGTCTACTCTAGGCATCAACGCTGCAACAGGACCTAATGCCCGCCGTAGTGGTATGACCACTGCGATCGAGCGTCTGAAAGCTATCCAGGACGCACTGCCGCCGCAAGAGCACAAAAGGGCCGAGAGCACACCTCCAGCGTCAGGTGCTTGGCTACGGAGATCGCGGCTTCGTATCAAGGAAGATCCTTCTTCCTATCGCGCAGCCGAAGTTCACGGAGCGGGCGGATTTCTTAGAGACTCCAGCACCACTCCCATCCCAATCACGCCCAAAGGCGGTACCCGAAGCCGGAGCGTAGGGCATGACACCCGTCACGCCTATGGCCGCACTCGCTAGTTGTATCACCACTCTTATATTCCCCCAAAATTGCAATCTATCTTCTGGGAACCATCAGATTTGTGAGTTGCTGAAACAATTGCTATTTATCTTGCTTTTTTGTCTGGATTTGGGCTCATAGTTGTATTTTGTATTCAATCCTGAGGACTTCCAGTACATACGATTTCCTTGTCTGTTTCTTTTTCCCGGTATGTCGTTGATTTTAGAGCAATTGGTGTTTGAGATACTCTTGATGGCAAAATTTATATTACGCATTACTTACCAGATTGTACTACTTGTCTTATCCTCAGGAAATCTCGAACCTCATTCACAATACCTGTCTGTGTGGAACAAATGTGCGATATGACTAGCAATAACACACAGATAAAGAGCATAGTGGCTAAGTAGTGAGTTCCATCGGGGCATGACCGCTAGCTGTAACTATCACGTCGTCCGCTGCTACTTTCTGAGCCTGACGCTCAGCAGCCTTGGCCTGAAGTGCCCTTACATCGTCTTGCAATTTGGCCTGAAGAGGAATTTAGCTGAACCCAAATCAGTGATACCCGGACGCACTATTTTAGCCTCTAGTTCTGCTTTGTCAAACCCCTCATATATTCTTTTTGATGACAAAGGTTTTTTGCTGTCTAATGAGTGATGTACCTGAGAATGATCTGACGGAGATAGTAAGTGGCGTTCCTACCGAAAGCTGCACGCCTGAAGACTTCTTCCATTAACTCGTGGTTTCTCCGATATCTCGCAATTGCTAGCGTCCGTGTCGATAGCATTTCAGATTCATCTGCACAAATGATCAATGCGAATAACGTTCATCTGAGCGAATAAAGTAACCGAACCTGCGGATTCGTCATCATCTAGCCGTGGAGGACCAGGCCGCTGCTGAACCAATAACCAACACATCAGATAAATGTTTCTCCGATAATAGGATATACTCACGCCCACCCCTACTCCCCCACTCCCATCTCTCGTCCGTTCACGCTCCCTCCTCCTTTCCAGGGCCTCCATGTTACTGTTCTGCTGCGTTATCATCGCCTGCGGGTTCATTCCAACTTGGGGCATACCGCCTTGATGCGGACCTGCGGGGTGTGGGAAGACTTTGTGACCTGCCCTATCGCCCATGACATATATAGGAGGGTCGGTGATTTGTCGTAGTGGGTAGTGCCTGACGGGATTGTTCAAAAGAGATGGGACGATCTCTGGAGTGCGGGAGATGTATACGTGGATGCAGATGTAAGGGTGAATGTGGATGTGGGTGTAGATGCGGTGGAGTTGCAGACATATCGGACAACGTCGATGGGTGGTGAGAAGGCAAAAATGATGGTATGGTGATTGTGGGACTTACGGATGGGTGGTACGCGGGAGTAGTGGACTAGCACTAGTTGGGGATGGCCGCCTTTGTGAAGGCGGTAGCGTCGGCGCATACGCCATGCTGCTGTGTCTTGGGAGTTGGGTATGAAGCCGTATTTGACTTCTGCGACTTCGAGTTCCTAGAGAAAGGTTAAACTAATTTATGCATTACATAAAGGGGCTGATACGCACCCGTGTACCACGTTGGACAGGCATAGTGTATCGATTTTCTTGGTCTTGCCATCGGATACCGTCGTTCAGAGGTTGAGCAGGATTTGGCATGAACAAGAGGTATATTTGACCCTCTGCATGCATCGCAGAAGCAATCAAACGTTAGTCAAAGACTGAGGTCTTTGGTACTATTCATACCTTGTGGCTTATCGATAAAAGTCCATGTGTAGGGTTGGTTTTGAGAGGTTTGGATGGCACGGAATAGCATGTTGGCTGCATTTTCTAGGGAGACGTTTGGATGATGACCAAAGTCTTCTGGATATTTGAGTATGGGAGTCTCTTGTTGTATTTGCTGAAAGGCCATTCTGGTCACGGTTTACTAAGTTGAGCTGTTTCTTGCCGAGGCGTTGTTTGGTTTGAAAGCTGTTGGCAAACAAACGGTCACGTGTGGGCCAGGTGAAATTGACGCGGCCCTGCCGCGCCTGCCGCGGTCGTGACGCGCCTGTGACGCGGCACTGACGCGGCATATGTGACGCGGCACTGTAACAAATTCCTATGTACAGATCATGTTTACACAACTTCATATCGTATTCCAAACACTTTGAATCATTGTTAATGATCAACATATGAGTGTCTGCCTGCGTACAGGCTCTATAGTGCTGTATTCACCTCTCACCAAATTTACAGTGCTTGTCCTCTGCGTTCATACTACTAGTATGCATCTTGCGCGTCAGTCCTATATTGTTGCATTACCTCTAATTCGTTCATCTATGTTGGTTTTCAGATGCAGTGTCAAATGTTGTCTCACTGCGTCAAGCTTCGACCTCACCCTGCTAAGTTTGATCCACTCTCTATACCCTGCACCAACACGTCGAGCCCCAACCATGGCATGTCAGAAGCCTCGTTTAGGCTGCGTCAAGCACTACTCACACCACGACAAGTTCTCCCAAATATCTTCGCAGTCTCTGTACTAATATCAACATCTACACTCTATGCCGCGTCAAGGCCTACATCAGGTAACCGACTCGACTACGATAATTTCTTAGCAAGCTTTAACTGATCTAAAATTTGCACAATATTCATCATAATTGTACCCCATATGAGAAAGCTTTATATACCCGGACTTACTTGAATGGAACCCACCAAATCCACAGTCGTGACAGTCTAGTCACAATGGCCTGTCAGCTTGCCACCAAGATTGTACATATTGCAACACCTACCTGCCGTGACAATGAAAGGTTCAGTTGTTACGAGCGACCACTGTCACCTAGTTGATGACCAGCAGCAATACATCACATTTATGCCCTGCCCTGATCATGCCATGCAATCTTTGATTGTTTTTATTTCCTGTGAAATCTCTGAACAGATGTCAGTGACGGTTAAAATTTTATATGGCCGGACTATATTGGACCAACACTGCCTACAACCCAAGAGTGTCGAGTTTCTACAATGAATCACTAAGCCATGTCAGTCCGGTTGCCTTATGCAAGGGAGCTTGCCATTGCACTGTCGACAAGAATTTACTTGGTGCTCACGTTAGGTATGACATTGTGATGCTGGCCTGCGTTGCTCATATCTGCGAAGTACATAATTCAGGCTACAAGCGGCGGTGCGCTATCGAACCAGCCAATGTTGATAGCATATGATAGCCGTACACAAATTCAGTTGTTTTTTTCGTGCTCTGCATTCTCTGTCTAGCTGCTGGAAGCTTCCAAGGCCAGACTGTTTTGGATGGGGGCTGCCTTCAGTCCCAAGGTGCGGAGGTATGACAATGTGGTGCCCTCCGTCAGCGATTACTTAGTTATGGCCATCATATGTAAAATGAACGAACCAAGACAAAATTTGCAAACACTCCCTGAACGACAGAATCTTCGAAAGCTTGGCTGCATCATGTCAAGGGTGCCATGGCGCTGGTACTGGCAATTCAGTCCCTTCTATCACCATGCAGGCAAACTATAGTGATCCCATGCAATCTTAGCTTGTTATTTCCATCCAGCCAAGTGCAAGCATAATGTTTGACCGCTGCAAAACACGACATTATTATAAACAGCTACTATTTCATAGCGTGTTAGAACAGGTTGTCATGAGGTCGCATGTATATTGATTATGAACAGACGATACTATAATTAAAACTACGAATGAATGTTATCCAAAACTGCAGCTCGTTTGAGGGCAATGCGCCTTTGTCGGATCTTGGATAAGGCGCTGTTGGCGCTGATAGGTCTTCTGGCAGCAGAGGAAGCAGGAAAAATTTGACTATGGAACATATCAGCCTTCGTGACATGATGAAAGTGAAAGGTGACAAACATACCGATTCCACCAGGTCAGCAGCTCGTCAACTTCCTGGGATTCCTCAGGGTCTTCTAAGAGGTCTAGAAGGCTATGGTAAAACGTCTCGGAGTCTGTGGTTGTGTCGGTCCGCGAGAACACTGAGGATGAGCTGAGAGCGAATCGCACCTTCAGCGGTATGTTAAAGTGGTTCCGCTGCAGAAGCATGATGCTTGATGAACCTGAGTGGCAATATAGGCTATGGAGGCTATGGTGACAGAGTTCATTCCGTGGAGGCGAGCATTCCCGGATCACGTGGCCTTCGGCTCCTTGTCAACCGAACTCGGAGACGTGAAGACATGCTTATAGGCCTGGTGCAATACCATGTAGTAAATAGATTATGTGAAAAAAAC